>NC_069500.1:222884137-223184137 GCF_027579735.1 Bombina bombina
AGTCTCCTGTTGTATAAAGCAAATACAAAAGCATGTGATTAAGAGGCTGTCTATGGAGCTTTTGAAACAGGCAGAAATTTAGAGGTTTAAATGTTCTAAAGTATATTAATCTAGCAATGTTGGTTGAGCAACGCTGGGGAAGGAGCAGTAAAGGCATTTATCTATCTTTTTAAACAATAACAATTTTAGTGTAGGCTGTCCCTTTAAAGTCAGCTACAGCAAATAAGTGCAAGATACAGCAACAGATAAAGACTATACCACAAAAACAGAAAAATGGGTAGTATCACAGCTTCAACTAAACCTTCATTTGTGAATCTGATAAACCAGAACTATCAGTCTTGGAAATTCAAGATGAAGATGCTGCTAATAAGAAAAGGTACATGGAAGTGTGTGAATGATGCCAGACTGGCAGAAGCCACGGATGATTGGATAGAGAACGATCAGAAAGCTCAGTGCACTATCTCCCTTTGCATAGACAATAATCAAATCATACATACATGAAATTGTAAAACTGCTAAAGAAATGTAGGAAGAACTACAAAAGGTGCATGAAAGAGCTAATCTCAGCAATAAACTTTATTTAAAAGGAAAAGTCTAGTCAAAATTAAACTTTCATGATTCAGATAGAGCATGCAATTTTAAGCAACTTCTAATTTACTCCTATTATCAAATTTTCTTTGGTCTCTTGGTATCTTTATTTGAAAAAGCAGGGATGTAAGAATAGAAGCCAGACCATTTTTGGTTCGGCACCTGAGTGGTGCTTGCTGATTGGTGTCTTAATGTAGCCACCAATCAGCAAGCGCTACCCAGGTTCTGAACAAAAAATGGGCCAGCTCCTAAGCTTAAAATAAAATAAAGATACCAAGAGAACGAAGAAAAAATGATGATAGGAGTCAATTAAAAAGTTGCTTAACCCCTTAATGACCACAGCACTTTTCCATTTTCTGTCCGTTTGGGACCAAGGCTATTTTTACATTTTTGCGGTGTTTGTGTTTAGCTGTAATTTTCTTCTTACTCATTTACTGTACCCACACATATTATA
This sequence comes from Bombina bombina, assembly GCF_027579735.1. Lineage (NCBI taxonomy): Eukaryota > Metazoa > Chordata > Amphibia > Anura > Bombinatoridae > Bombina > Bombina bombina. The sequence goes on from NC_069500.1 coordinate 222,885,179, forward strand.
TACCGTTTTTCTCGCCATTAAATGGACTTTCTAAAGATACCATTATTTTCATTATATCTTATAATTTACTCTAAAAAAAATGATAAAATATGAGGAAAAATGGAAAAAACCACACTTTTTCTAACTTTGACCCCCAAAATCTGTTACATATCTAAAACCACCAAAAAACACCAATGCTAAATAGTTTCTAAATTTTGTCCTGAGTTTAGAAATACCCAATGTTTACACGTTCTTTGCTTTTTTTGTAAGTTATAGGGCCATAAATACAAGTAGCGCTTTGCTATTTCCAAACCATTTTTTTCCAAAATTAGCACTAGTTACATTAGAACACTAATATCTTTCAGGAATCCCTCAATATCCCTTGACATGTATATATTTTTTTTTAGTAGATATCCCAAAGTATTGATCTAGGCCAATTTTGGTATATTTCATACCACCATTTCACCGCCAAATGCGATCAAATAAAAAAAATCGTTCACTTTTTCACAAATTTTTTCACAAACTTTTGATTTCTCACTGAAATTATTTACAAACAACTTGTGCAATTATGGCATTAATGGTTGTAAATTCTTCTCTGGGATCCCCTTTGTTCAGAAATAGCAGACATATATGACTTTGGAGTTGCTTTTTGGTAATTAGAAGGCCGCTAAATGCCACTGCGCACCACAAGTGTATTTTGCCCAGCAGTTAAGGGGTTAATTAGGGAGCTTTTAGGGAGCTTGTAGGGTTAATTTTAGCTTTAGTGTAGTGTAGTAGACTACCCCAAGTATTGATCTAGGCACATTTTGGTATATTTCATGCCACCATTTCACCGCCAAATGCGATCAAATTAAAAAAAACGTAAAATCCCTGATCCCTCCCAAGCAGCTCCCTTCCCTCCCCCACCCCACAATTGTCCCTGCCATCTTAAGTACTGGCAGAAAGTCTGCCGGTACTAAAATAAAAAGGTTTAAAAAAAAATAAAACATTTTTTTAGCATATTTACATATGCTACTGTGTAGGATCCCCCCCTTAGCCCCCAACCTCCCTGATCCCCCCCCCAAAACCGCTCTCTAACCCTCCCCTCTGCCTTATTGGGGGCCATCTTGGGTACTGGCAGCTGTCTACCAGTACCCAGTTTTCAATAAAAAGTGCTTTTTTTTGTTTGTTTGTTTTTTCTGTAGTGTAGCTTCCCCCCCACACACAGATAAACCCCCACCACCTTGCTGATCGTTTATTTTTTTTACATTTTTACATTTTTTTAATATTTTTTATTTCAGCATTTTCTGTAGTGTAGCGGTTCCCACCCGCTCCCTCCCCGTGCACGCGCCCGCCCCCACCCTCCCGTGCACGCGCGCACGCCCGTGGGCGCCCCCAGCCACCCCCGCCCACGATCCCGCCCCCCTTCACATCAACAGGGCCATCGATGGCCGCCACCCGCCTCCCGGTCCGGCTCCCACCCACCAACGCAGTAAGCCACCGATCTCCGGTGCAGAGAGGGCCACAGAGTGGCTCTCTCTGCACCGGATGGCTTAAAAAGGTTATTGCAGGATGCCTCCATATCGAGGCATCACTGCAATAACCGGAAAGCATCTGGAAGCGAGCAGGATTGCTTCCAGCTGCTTTCCACACTGAGGACGTGCAGGGTACGTTCTCAGGCGTTAACTGCCTTTTTTCTGAGGACGTACCCTGCACGTCCTCAGTCGTTAAGGGGTTAATATTGCATGCTCTAGCTGAATCATGAAAGTTTAATTTTGACTAGACTATCCCTTTAAAGGGACATTCCAGACAAAATTAGAATCCAAATGGATTCATTTCACATTTGAATAGAAACATTTTTATAATATGCATGTATTAGCAAAAATGCTCCTAATAAAAGCTATAGCAGTTTCAAACGTTTATTTAAGAATGCACTGTGCACCAGCATTTCTTAACACAACACTTGCTCAGAGAACCTAAGATTATTTTACCATCTGGTAAGGACTCAATTTGTTAATTGCTGATATGATACAAGCCCCACTGGCACTCTGAGCATCTACATAAAATGCTGGTACACTGACAATATATAGTTATGCTTCTCATGCACGTGCAGAGAAAAATGTTAACACTAAAACAGTTATAACTTTTACTAGAAGCATTGTTGCCAGTACATGTATATTGTAAACAGGTTTCTATCACTGATTGGCTAAAATGGAATTCTGTCAAAATAACTGAAATAAGGGGGCAGTTTGCAGAGGCTTAGAAACAAGGTAATCACAGAGGTAAAAAGTGTATTTATATAACTGTGCAAACTAGGGAATAGGTAATAAAGGGATTATCTATCTTTTAAAATAATACGAATTCTGGTGTAGACTGTCCCTTTAACTGTGCTTCGATTGCAGTCTGCATAAAAGACAAAAATAGAAATAAAACAGAAATATGCAGCTAGAAACACGTGAATGCTTTGTGTGCAAGAAACCAGGCCACTTATATGCAGATTGCAGAATTTGGAAAGCTAGAATGCAAAAACAAGATAAATCACAAAAAGACAAAAGTGTGAAGGAAGAAACAGATGTTACGTCTGATACTGAATCTGTTTTTCAATCCAAATGTGGCGCCTTATCTGTGCATGGATGGTGTGTTGATTCAGGAGCTATGAGTCACATGACCAATGACAGAAATTTCTTCACTCAACTTGACCAAAGCAAAACAGAGAAAATAATCACAACTAATGGGCCATTAAAGGGACAGTCTAGGCCAAAATAAACTTTCATAATTCAGATAGGGCATGTAATTTTAAACAATTTTCCAATTTACTTTTATCACCAATTTTGCTTTGTTCTCTTGTTTTTCTTAGTTGAAAGCTTAACCTAGGAGGTTCATATGCTAATTTCTTAGACCTTGAAGGCCACCTCTTTTCAGAATGCATTTTAACAGTTTTTCACCACTAGAGGCAGTTAGTTCACGTGTTTCATATAGATAACACTGTGTTCATGCACGTGAAGTTATCTGGGAGCAGGCACTGATTGGCTAAACTGCAAGTCTGTCAAAAGAACTGAAATAAAGGGGCAGTTTGCAGAGGCTTAGATACAAGATAATCACAGAGGTTAAAAGCATATTAATATAACTGTGTTAGTTATGCAAAACTGGGGAATGGGTAATAAAGGGATTATCTATCTTTTAAAACAATAAAAATTCTCGTGTAGACTGTCCCTTTAATGAAATCAGAATTGAAGACAGGTTTAGGTTTCTTTACTGTCCTATGTGTCACCAGAAAGATACCCATGAAAAATGTTCTTTATGTGCTTGCTCTTGAAAGTAATCTTTTGTCAGTAAAGAAGCTAACAAAACAAGGCAATGTAGTGACCTTCCAAGGTGACAGTTGTGTCATCACAAAAGGGATAACTTACTCGCAAAGGCTAAAATCACAGTTGAACTGTATCAGCTGAACTGCAGTGAAGTGGTTAATACTGCCAGAAAGGAAAAACATTCAAACTGCATCTACACTTGGCACCATTTTTTAAAAACACTTTGCATCAGCCTGCTATTTACAACAAAATAAGGGTGGTAGTTTTTACATATAAATTATTATTATTATTCTTTATTTATAAAGCGCCAACAGATTCTGCAGTGCTATTAATGTGCACAAAGATATAAGTACAATAGTGAAACAATACAATATAAGACAACATTTTTTCAGACAAATACAGGGGGAACTGAGGGCCCTATTCCCTTGAAAACTTACAACCTAGATGGGTAGGAGGATGGGACACAGGAGGTGGGGATTGCAAAGGTGAGAATGATGTTAGTGAGGAGTTAGATGAGGGCAACTGTTGGTTAAGTGAAACTCATTTGTTAGTGAGTTGGGTGATAAGCTTCCCTGAACAAAAAGATCTTTAGGGAGCGTTTAAAGGAGGACAGGTTAGGGGAAAGTCTTACAACTCTAGGAAGTGCGTTCCATAGAGTTGGTGCCACATGGGAGAAGTCCTGTAGTCTAGCATGGGAGGAGGTGGTGGTAGAGGAGGCAAGGAGCAGGTCATTGTTGGATCTTAGGGGGCTTAGTTGGTTACAAGTTATAACTATTACCAAGGGAGCACAATATGGAGAGTTTTCTCCATTTTAACTTGTTTGTTTTCAGCCTTAAAAGTGTTTTTCAGTGATATTCTCATAGAAGTATAGTGAAGTACAACATTAATATATGGTAGCAATAATTTAGCTCCCAGATTAAAGGAGTTTAGTATTCATTTCAGGTGCATTTACCATTTATTATATATTGGGATGCAAATGTCATAGTTAATGGTGCACTGTAACATTGGTAATAGTTATAACTTGTAACCATTTATATGTAAGACCGCTGCTCCTTAATTCATCCGCCAGACAGCAGGTGGCAGACAGCAATCTTCCTGATCAGATACGATTGGGTTGTTTGACTCCCCCTGCTAGTAGCCGATTGGCTGCAAATGTGCACAGGGCGGCATTGCACAAGCATTTAACCTGAAATGCTTGTGCAATGTTAAATGCTGACAGCCTATGCTGTTGGCATTTAGCGATGTTGGGCAGAAATGATTTGCTACAGCAAATCATGTCAGCCCGCAATTTGTTAGAACGGCCCCAATGTGTTTTTTAAAATGGCTTGAATATACATGATTGTTTTTCAGAATGATGCATTGTGTGCAGGTTACAAGCCACTGTAACTTATAAATACACCGTTAATAGTTTTTGTTTTGGGTTACAGCGAATACCAGAAGGAATACAGAATTCTACATTAACCCCTTAAGGACTAAGAGCTACAGGGTACGTCCTACAAAAAATGTCACTGTACATCCTCAGGGTTTTCAAGCACTGGAAGTGATCGTGATCACTTCCAGCTGCTTTCATGTTATTGCAGTGATGCCATACCAGGAAGGCGGGTGGGCGGCCTGTTGCTGTTGCTAGATCCAGATCCAGTTCCTGAGTGTCCGGGATCATGAGGGGTGTGGGGGGTGGGGCTTGGGAGCACGCACGCATGGACATTAACGGTTGTCCAAGGATGGAAAGGGAAAGGGAGAGGGAGGGGGGAATAAAACGTTTGTAAAGGGATCAGGGAGGGGGAGGGGGGTAGTGTAATGAGGGGGGGCAGCTACACTACAGAAAAAGGGGTGTTTAATTTATTTTAGAAAAAAAGGCAAATTTTTTAGTAAACTGGGTACTGGCAGCCAGTACCTAAGGTGGTGGCCATTAGGTTGAGGGGGGAGGCAGAGAGTTGTTTGGGGGGGGGTCAGGGAGGTTGGGGGGGTAATGGGGGATCCTACACTTATAATATATATATATATATATATTATTTTTATTTTTTTTTAAAAAAGCACCTTTATTTTTATAATGGCAGCCTTTCTGCCAGTACTTAAGATGGCGGTGACAATTGTGGGGTGAGGGAGGAAAGGGAGCTGTTTGAGGGGGGTCAGGGGGTGGAATGGGTCAGGTGGGAGGCTGATCTCTACACTAAAGCAAAAATTAACCCTACAAGCTCTCTAATTAACCCCTTAACTGCTGGGCACAATAAACGTGTGGTGCGCAGCAGCATTTTGCAGCCTTCTAATTACCAAAAAGCAATGCCAAAGCCATATACTGTATATCTACTATTTCTGAACAAAGGGGATCCTAGAAAAGAAATTACAACCACTTGTGCCATGGTTGCACATGTTTGTAAATAATTTCAGTGAGAAACCTAAAATTGTGAAAAAGTTAACAATTTTTTTTATTTGATCGCATTTGTTGGTGAAATGGTGGCATGAAATATACCAAAATGGACCTATATCAATATTTTGGGTTGTCTACTACACTACACTAAAGCTAAAATTAACCCTACAAGCTCCCTTCAAGCTACCTAATTAAACCGTTCACTGCTGGGCATAATACAAGTGTGGTGCGCAGCGTAATTTAGCGGCCTTCTAACTACCAAAAAGCAATGCCAAAGCCATATATGTCTGCTATGTCTGAACAAAGGGGATACAAGAGAAGCATTTACGACTATTTGTACCATAATTGCACAAGCTGTTTGTAAATAATTTTAGTGAGAAACCTAAAGTTTGTGAAAAAGTTTGTGAAAAAGCTAACGATTTATTTTATTTAAACGCATTTGGCGGTGAAATGATGGCATGAAATATACCAAAATTGGCCTAGATCAATACTTTGGGTTGTCTACAACACTACACTAAAGCTAAAATTAACCCTACAAGCTCGGTACAAGCTCCCTAATTAACCCCTTCACTGCTGGGCATAATACCATAATACACGTGTGGTGCGCAGCGGTATTTAGCGGCCTTCTAATTACCAAAAAGCAATGCTACAGCCATATATGTCTGCTATTTCTGAACAAAGGGGATCCAAGAGAAGCATTTACAACTATTTGTGCCATAATTGCACAAGCTATTTGTAAATAATTTCAGTGAGAAACCTAAAGTTTGTGAAAAAGTTTGTGAAAAAGCTAACGATTTATTTTATTTAAACGCATTTGGCAGTGAAATGGTGGCATGAAATATATCAAAATGGGCCTAGATCAATACTTTGGGTTGTCTATTAAATAAAAATATATATACATGTGAAGGGTTATTCAGGGATTCCTGACAGATATCAGTGATCCAATGTAACTAGCGCTAATTTTGAAGAAAAAATGGTTTGAAAAAAGCAAAGTGCTACTTGTATTTATTGCCCTATAACTTGCAAAAAAAGCAAAGAACATGTAAACATTGGGTATTTATAAACTCAGGACAAAATTTAGAAACTATTTAGCATGGGTGTTTTTTGGTGGTTGTAGATGTGTAACAGATTTTGGGGGTTAAAGTTAGAAAAAGTGTGTTTTTTTCCATTTTTTTCCTCATATTTTATCATTTTTTTTATAGTAAATTATAAGATATAATGAAAATAATGGTATCTTTAGAAAGTCCATTTAATGGCGAGAAAAACGGTATATAATATGTGTGGGTAAAGTAAATGAGTAAGAGGAAAATTATAGCTAAACACAAACACCACAGAAATGTAAAAATAGCCCTGGTCCCAAATGGTCAACAAATGGAAAAGTGGTCTGGTCACTAAAGGGTTAAGACAAAAATAAGGCAACAATCAGCAGAAGTGTAATTGTTGATGAAACCTCTGTGCATTCACAGTTACATGAACTTGAACAAACAGTTCAAACTGAGGGAAAATCCATATCAGCGCTACAGGAAGACAAGGAACAAAGTGAAACAGAAATAGAAATTAACGCAGACAATCCAAATGCTGAAAAAGAAGAAATTGAGCCACAATTTACATCAGTCAGGAAATCCACCAGAAGCAATAAAGGTATCCCAGCCAAACGTCTGAGTTATATGGCTCGCCTAGCACTTCAGTCTGAACCAGGTTCATGGGATGAGATGCAGACTGCCAACAGCACAAATGGAGATGCTGATGAAGAGATAATATATGTTAGTGACAATTTCAGAGTTACCTCAAGACAAGCATGCAATCGGATGTAAATGGTTTTTAAAGCCAAATGTGACTCTAAAGGCAAAGTCTATATGTACAAGGCACAGCTAGTGGCAAAACGGTACTCACAAAAATTTGGCAAGGATTATGATGCTACTTTTGCTCCAGTTAAAAAACAAAGTACTTTTAGAACACTGATAACAGTGACGGCTCTATAGAAAATTATTGTGAAACATCATGATATCAAGACAGCCTTTCTTAATTGCTATATCGAAGGGGAAATATACTGTATATGACACAGTCAGAAGGATATGTGAAAAAAGGAGAAGTGCATCTTGTGTGCAAATTGCAAAATTCCCTCTATGAACTTAAGCAATCAACTCGAACTTAAAAATAAATAAAGTTCTGCTAGATGAAGGATTCATACGAAGTAGAGCTGATCCATGCCTATTTTCAAAATGTGTAGATTCTGAATATATGTATATATGACTCCATGGGGCCTATTTAAGAAATTGCGAGCGGACATGATCCGATATTGCGGATCATGTCCGCTGCACATCGATAAATGCCGACAGCGTACACTGTCGGCATTTATCATTGCACCAGCAATTTTTGTGAACTGCTGGTGCAACGCCGCCCCCTGCAGAATCGGCCGCTAGCAGGGGGTGTCAATCAACCCGATTGTATTGGATCGGGTTGATTTCCGGTGATGTCTGTCCGCCGCCTCAGAGCAGGCGGACAGGTTATGGAGCAGTGGTCTTTAGACCGCTGCTTCATAACTCGTGTTTCTGGGGAGCCTGAAGGCTCATCAGAAACACGGCGCATCAAGCTCCATAAGATCCTTATGGAGCTTGATGAATATGCCCCCATGTTGATGACTTAATAATTGCTCACAAAGGAATGAGGAAATTGCACACAGTGCTCAACCAGCACTTTGAACCTAAAGGCCTAGCAGACGTGATGTATTACTTACGTATCAACAGTGTGAGGAGGACTAAAGCTTTCTGATCAAGATCTAAAATTGATGCAGCTCTTCAGCAGTTTGGCATGACCAAAGCAAAAGGAGCAAACACTCTCATGGACACAGTATATAAAGTTGAAAGAAGAAGGAGATTTCCTCCCTATAAATAATCAGTACAGATAATCAGTGGGGGCACTGCTAGATACTGCAACCACTACACGTCCAGACATCAAAGCTTCCATGTCGCTTCTCTGTAGACACATAAATATACCACGTCAAGTTGAATGGACTTCAATCAAGAGAGTCATAAGGTATGTCAAACAAACTAAAAACTTGGGTCTGAAACTGTCTGCAACTGGTGACTTAAGCCTCATAGGCTATGTGGATTCTGATTGGGCAGGGGACCTTAACACTTGCAAATCAACAAGTGGTTAGTTGTTCAAATTAGGAAACAGTCCTATATCCTTATCCAACAGGAAGCAGATCTCAGTGACTTCTTTTAAAATGGCAGAATACATTTCTGCTGCCTATGCTAGTTAATAAATTGTTTAGTTGTGTCAGTTGCTTGAAGATCTTGGAGAGCCAATGTCCCAGCCTACAGTCTTATATGAGGACAATTAAGGATGTATTAAACTTGCAACCAGTCAGAAGATCAATGCAAGAACTAAGCATATTGATGTCAGACATTATAACATTCATGATTTGATTGAACAAAATGTGATTATGGTTACATACTGTGAGACTGATAACATAATTGCAGATGCTATGACAATAATGCTCACAAGAAACAGATTTGTAGATCTAAGATCCAAAATGGTATTAACATAAGGAGTATTTGTTTAGTGGGGTTGTAGAATACAGTGTTCTCGTATTTATCTCAACAACCACTATGAGTATATTATCTATGTATTATATACTGTTCTGCCAGTAGGTGGCAATGTTTGCTATTATTTCTGTTCCCTGTATTTGGTTGCATCTTCTTCTCTTAATAAAAACTCTATCGTAGGCTGCAACCATGTTCCAGTAAGGATGATTCAGACTGTGAACTCTTTATTTCTGTAGTGTTTAAAAGTAATTTCCAATATTTACCGATCAAACTACATATACTGTATGTATATATATATATATATATATATATATATATATATATATATATTTATATATATATTATTTTTAGTAGACAACTGAAGAGATATTGATCTTGGCCCATTTTGGTATATTTCCTGCCACCATTTCACCACACAATGCGATCATATTAAAATATTTGTTAACAATATTTTCATAAAATGGGTGTAAACATTTTTTCACTTTGCATATAAAAATTGTAAAATTCACTGCTTTAAAGGGATATGAAAGTCACAATTTTCTTTCATGATTCAGACAGAGCATGCAATTTTAAACAACTTTCTAATTTTCTTCTATTATGAATTGTTTGTTCTCTTGGTATCCTTTGTTGAAAATCAAGGACCGTGAGCTTAGGAGCCTGACAATTTCTGGAGCACAATATGGCAGCGGTTTTGGAAAAATGTAATCCATTTGCAAGAGCACTAGAGGGCAGCACTATCTTCTGTCATGTAGAGCTCCAGATGCCTACCTAGGTATCTGTTTAACAAAGATTATCATGGGAAGGAAGCAAATTTGATTAAAGAAGTAAATTGGAAACTTTTTTAAAATTGTATGCTCCGTCTGAACCACAAAATAAAACTTTGGGGTTTCACATCCCTTTAACACTTCAACACTTAATTAACACACTTAAAAGTGATCCAAAATATAAAAGTAATTTTTCCACTCTACAGTTTTTATGGACCTATATATTTGTTTGTTTTTTTTTTTCTCCCCTAAAGTAATTTCTAGAGATACCACTCGTTTCCATAAGTGATTTTTCCTCTTTGGTCTACAGCAGACTTGAGTCATAGTTACCATAACCTCATTCTTCTTAACAAAAAATAAAAAATGAGGTCATTTCCATCTAGACTAACATAACATTAGTTTATCCTTTATTTTCTTTTACTAGAGACACTTATATGAAAACTCACCCATAGAGCACAATCCATCAGTTAGTTTATCTATGACTCAGCGATAGATCTATGGATTTTCTTTTTCTTGAACAATAATGTAATATCTATGTTGTTATTTCATATGTCAATTGAGTTTACATCTCTTACATTGTGATACGAACAATGGGCTTCTGAAATGTTGGTCTTTTTGGTTTCTGTATGTCTTATAAACCTCAATAAAAAATTCATTTAAAAAAAAAAAAAAAAGTTATTTTTCAATTAAAATGTTAATATTTAAATAATTCTAGCAATTTCTGTTAAAGTGAATATATTTTAATTTAGTAATTTCAATTTATTCCATAATATCCAGTCTAGTAGTCTTGTAACAGATGGTTGTGGTGTTATGTACCATGAAATGCTATAATTATTGCAGTTTATTACATTCTTCTTCTAGGACAGCTCCCTAGATACATTAATGAGGAAAAGGTTAAAGATCAAATACCAAACTGACTGCTCTGACGGCCTCTTAAAGAGTCACTTGTTGCTATGCACTAAATCATTATTTTGATTTTCTCTATAGTATTTTAATTCATGCTCCATATGCACCATAAATATGAAATCCATTAACATATTGAAGCAAATGTTATTTAAGATAACTGGAAAGTATAAACATAGCACAAATTATTGTGCATTTATATTATATCACCATTGATTAATATATAATTAGACAAATGCATGTATACGTAAGAAATATGGACTTAAAGGGACACTGTAACCAAAATTTTTCTTTCGTGATTCAGATTGAGCATGAAATTTTAAGCAACTTTCTAATTTACTCCTATTATCAAATTTTCTTCTTTCTCTTGGTATCTTTATTTGAAATGCAAGAATGTAAGTTTAGATGCCGGCCCATTTTTGGTGAATAACCTGGGTTGTCCTTGCTGATTGGTGAATAAATTCATCCACCAATAAAAAAAAAGTGCTGTCCAGAGTACTGAAACCAAAAAAAAGCTTAGCTGCCTTCTTTTTCAAATAATGATAGCAAGAGAACGAAGAAAAATTTAAAATAGGAGTAATTGAGAAAGTTGCTTAAAATTGCATACTCTTTCTGATTTACAAAAGAAAAAATTTGGGTTCAGTGTCCCTTTAATTACTATGGTCAAATGTAAGCTTCAGGTATTTATAAAAAAAAAAAATTGTAACCACAATATTATTCAAAAAAGAAGCAATTTTTATATACCTGTATTTAAAATTGAATCATTATTTTGTATCATTCTTATGGAATTTCAGATTTACCTCTAAACCACTCTGTAGTATAAAAGTAAAATATTCTAATAAAGTATTTTCTGAGGTGTTCACATCATTTGTGTTAACCATAAATCTGATAATAAAAAAAATCACAGGAAGAACAGTAAATAAATAAATATTACTAGCACTTTTGATCTACTTTTCAAAGCTAGTAACACAAATAAATATTTATGAATTAGATTTGGCAGAACAGTTAATTCCTGTTACAAACTCGTTGCCAATCAACACAATGGAATTTTGAATACAATTTGGTCATTCTTATCCATTTAAAAGTGTTTGTTCTATTGGTATTACTTGTTTTAATTTGTATTTGAATAAACAGTATAATGATTACTGAGACATTTTACACACACCTTTGAAGTTATAGCAGTATGATCCCAGTTTTCACTTTGAATATGATTTGCACATCATTGTCCAGAATCCAGAGCTGTGGTAGTACCAGTACATACAGGGTAAGGTAATAATTTGTTTTGTTATATGTATGTATTTATTTCTAAAATTATATTATTATCATATATTTGTAAAATACAACAAAATTCTGTATTGCTGGGTTACTGAGTAGGGGGTAACATAATTACACTGGTTAATGGTGAAAATAAGAAACAGAGATAAGTATTATTTTGGACAACTTTACGTGAGTTTATTTTCTAAGGCCCTAGCACATAAGTGGATAAAAATACACTGACTGACAGCCACACCACAGTAGAAGGTATGCATTCTCTTGGATGAAGAGTGTGCTGTGTCTGTTCACTAGCTACAACATATAATGCACTGGTGTTAAGGATTTTATGGACTAGTCTAACAAGGTGTTATAAAATCAGGAATGGAGCAATTAAGTAACCCATATTTAGTGACTCATGCCCCTCCTATACAATTCCACTAAATTAGTCAACAATTATATGCTCTGGACTGATCAATGGCAGCAATTTATTGTGCAAAGTAAATTGATTCCTGGGAACAAAGCAGATAGTCAGCAGGGTGGTACCTGAGGAAGCAGCATGTCTGTATAAACAGAACTATGCCTGTCCCACTGTGGAGTGGCCTCGCACCATATGGTGCCACTATGAACTTATTAGCTGACAGATTAACTGATCCCAGCATTTGGGATCCCCAGTATCCAGCTGTGAGAATGATTGATGTTCTAACCAGTGCTCCAGTCTTTAAAGTTATTTCTTCCATTTAACAGAGTCAAGAAGACAGAAAATTGCCATCCATTGTAAATGCTAATCTTACCCCCTTCTAAAACTCAACACAGCAATTTATTCAAGCCAAAATTGGTGTAGAGAACATCAAATGCATACTAATTAGCTATTTCCTTTGAAGAATCCATCTCTTATTGAGGTTCTCCTTATCCATATGTTCATCATGCCCTACTGTACTCTTTGATTATAAATAACAGCACTTTCTCCTAATTATGGAAAGGTATATTGTATCCTAAATGATAATTAGGACAATATTTTCTAATGCACTAGTCAGAGGAAGATAAAGACAAATCTGGAAATAGATTTCTATATTTTATCAATTTAATTGCATTAACAATATCAATATATATTAATATTAAAATTAATACAACAGTTTTGATCTAATCTAAATATTAACTTAAATTAAGACACATTTGCTTTAATAGAAAGTACAGGATCAATATTTTAATTATTATTTATTTATTTATTTATTGGTTAAAAAATAAACATGCTGTGACTCACAGATTTTTTTATTATTTGTATTAAAAAGTACTTCTATAAGACTAAAATATTTAAGTCAATTTATAAGAAAGTCAATTATTAATCTAGAGTTCTTATATTGATACTGATACAGTTGTCTACAAATAAAGCTACCCTTTGAGTTCTTCTGCAACCCTTACTAGGTTTGGTCTACTTGAAAAAGCAATGTTTTCACTATATTTATTTGAAAATGCAAACTTTTTTCTGTCTTTTGAATGTGTTATAATTAGAATAGATATATGCTAAATAATATCATTTTGGTGTATTTTTAAACCAAAAGACGTATAGTAGTTGGAAAATCATCGTCATGTAATGGATGCCAATGAGCTCTTTACAAAGTCAATACAATCAGATGGGCCTATACTTAAAATGTGCCAGTCTTCTTTGGCTGATCCCAATTCAAATTCTCAATTTTAAACAAAACATTTACAAGGCCAGTATTCACCTATTGATATGACTTGATAAACCCAGGACAAAACTTTACAATTATTAACAAGTGCCACAAAAAAATGTCAGAATGTAACACTGGGTCTGATCATAAGAAAAAACACTGACATTACCTACGACCATATTGATGATTTTTGAAAACAATGTCACCAAACAAACACAAACACTATCTGCTTAGTCAAGTCAATTAAAAAAAAGAAGCAAAAAAGCAATTTTACACTAATAAAAATGAGTAAAATCAATAAACCAACAAATGTACATGCCCATTATACTAACCATGGCCCTGTTCAAATCCCGTCATAAAGTATACATATATTTATGGTTTTGGACCACAACAGGTTAATTGGACATTTCCCCTATTACCATCACATTTATTTATTTTATTATGAATAAACAATATTAACTAGGCAAATAGCAATTATGTTTTGTTTTCAGGAGGTAACAATTTCACACTTGAAGGATGATAAAGACATAGGCATTTTGTGGTTGTGATCACTGAAAAAATACACTGAAAATATTGCCCTATATTTGGACTTTGTTATCTGCCAAAAACCGAGCTTGTGATCCTCCCCTATAGATAGATAGGTAGATAGATAGATAGATAGATAGATAGATAGATATACCCTTTGCATGCATCTTCCAATATACAGATGCAAATGAACTGCAGTGCCGAAACAGATCTTGTGTCTTTCTCATGGACTAAAAAAAAAAAACATGGTGTTTTTTTTTTTGTTTTGTTTTTTTAGTCCATGAGAAAGATAAAAGATCTGTTTCTGCGCTGCAGTTCATTTGCATCTGTAAAACTGAGTTTGTATTAAAGGGATATTCTATTGCAAACAAGGTGCCAATCTCACCATCTTGCAAGTTTCTGTTAGAGTTAACATTTCAAAATGTCTTTTTAATACTATGAAACTTTATGAAATGAATACACATGAAACCTGCGTTCATATTTGTATTATTATCTTTCATTAATCTAATAATAATTTGAAATGGACATTGAACTAATTTTATATGCATAGTTGATATTAGCACATAATTCCTGAATTGTTATATAACACATATTTTAAAGTATTTAAACTGTAATTTTGTTAGCAAATTTTCATTGTTTTCAGTAAAGCATTATTTATTTTATCACATTTGCTGTGGCTAGTTAGGGAGAGATGCAAGAGTTCCTGCACTGATCAAACAATCTCTGGTTAACTTATTGCATGGTCAGAGTTCAGACCTGGGGCCCGATCCGATATGCAGGGTCGACCGCAAACGCCAGATTTTGCGCTGGTTTGGTATCACATATACGGCGTAGCATACAACTTACACTCGTATATTTCACCCGTCACCTGCAAATTTTACTACCATAGGCTAAAATGTGACCGCGTCGTAAGTCGGTATCCAATATCCAGCGCAAGGCCTTACGTGGCGAAAATGGAGAAATCTTACTCCATTTTCACCTCGCCATAAAATGCACCTGTAGCAGGCCTTGCGCTGAGTATTGGAGCACCGTAATTCCCTAAAATGCCTTCCAAAAAAAAACCTAACACCTAACGCATGCGCAATGTCTATATAAAATAAAAAAGATAATCAGTGCGCCAACGGTCAAATGACTGTTGTGTATATAACAAAAATAATAATAACTGAAATAAGTGACTGTCAAAGAACACTTATTAAATGGCAGGAACTAGATAAGATTGCTCCTATATAGATGAATAAAAGAATAAAAAGTGGGTTATAGATAACTCATTACCGGATAAGTTCTAAATGGCAATGAAAAACAAAAAAAGAGTCGTATAATGGACAAAGTGTTGTTGTACAAATGAGACAGTCTCAAACACAAAGTCCTAGTATATTCGATGATATTATGGATAGTATCCAAATTGCAGATGGCAAGCAGCTTCTTCAAACGAATCCTGTTGGTGACCCAGGGCGAATAACTAGATAGAAAGTGAGATAAAAGAAGGCGCCAACATAGTGCAGAAATCAATGGGGTAGGACACGCAATTAATGTAATTCAATAATACTCACAAGATTTCAGACACTTGATAAGTGTCACAAGAGCCTCCTGGACCCTCAGAGTCGTCCAGCTAACTCCCACTCCAATGTGGTAAGGTGAATCCGCTCGTATATACCAGCTGTGATGGCTCCAATAGTGGTCTCAGCTTCAGACAGTATTTCAAACTGACAAACCTGTGGCCAGCTCAGGATTCAAATATGCGGTCAGTGTTCACCCGTTGAGAGACAATTAGCAAGACAACTCAAAGATGGGTGATGTTGTAGTAAAATAAAGGTTACCAGTTAAGAATAAAAGTTTGTGGCTAAAATCTTAATAAAATAAATAAGACTTTATTGGGCACAACGTTTCTCGGTCTGTACGTGACCGTTTCCTCAGGTGCAAAAGTGTATAATAAAATCACAACCGCCACGAACTTATACATCTCTATACGGCGTCTTCTAATACACACCGCGCATGCACGTAGGTGTGTCCGAACACTGGGAGTTCAGTTTTAGTCAATTGACCAATAAGGTGCTTGTAATGAAACACATCTCTCTAGTTCGTATATCATAGGTGTATACAGATAACGAATGAGGTGCTTACAATAAAACGCACCTCTCTACTACGTAATCTCGGTAAAGATGTTGTTTGCAGTGTAGTGTAGAGCCAAAATCGGCCCATATTACCAATGGTTAGAGTGTCTAATGAGATATATTAAAACTGCCAGATCGGACATACCTACTGTCATATTATGCTAGCAGCAAAATAGATATAAAACATTACTTAAAAAGACCAATTTCTAAATATAAGCATATCATATAATGCAAATTGATATAGATAGAAAGCTAAGCCATAGAAACCATAATATGGCTACAACAAAAAGTCATCTGAATTTATACAAAATTAAATACATCGCGTGTAAGTGTATAACTTTGCATGTCACTCAAAAATCAAGATCGATAACACTGATAATAAAAAATAATATATATTTAAACTATATATTATTATTAAAAATGTACATAATGCATGTTACGTCCTCTTAAAGTGGTACATATGGACTACCATGCTTATGAGAATATTATTATAAAATATATTTAAAAAGATATAATATATATATAACCTCAACTACTAAATGGCAATGTAGAACTAGATACCAGTCCCTAATACGTGCTTATACAAGCAACTGATAGCTGATAAAAAAGGCCCCATTAGTGGGGTCCAAGGGCAACCGTGGCATAACTCATTTCTGTTATTAAAAGGACTACATAACTCATTTCTGTTATTAAAAGGACTACATAACTTACACATGTCATATAAAATGAGGAGAACACTAATATTATAAATAACCATAAGGTGTCCAAATAGTGGTTTGGAGTATTGCTAGGGGATACACAAATGTAGGTGGATTATAAAAAGCAGAGCGGTCTTTACCGAGATTACGTAGTAGAGAGGTGCGTTTTATTGTAAGCACCTCATTGGTTATCTGTATACACCTATGATATACGAACTAGAGAGGTGTGTTTCATTACAAGCACCTTATTGGTCAATTGACTAAAACTGAACTCCCAGTGTTGGGACACACCTACGTGCATGCGCGGTGTGTATTAGAAGACGCCGTATAGAGATGTATAAGTTTGTGGCGGTTGTGATTTTATTATACACTTTTGCACCTGAGGAAACGGTCACGTACAGACCGAGAAACGTTGTGCCCAATAAAGTCTTATTTATTTTATTAAGATTTTAGCCACAAACTTTTATTCTTAACTGGTAACCTTTATTTTACTACAACATCACCCATCTTTGAGTTGTCTTGCTAATTGGCTCTCAACGGGTGAACACTGACCGCATATTTGAATCCTGAGCTGGCCACAGGTTTGTCAGTTTGAAATACTGTCTGAAGCTGAGACCACTATTGGAGCCATCACAGCTGGTATATACGAATGGATTCACCTTACCACATTGGAGTGGGAGTTAGCTGGACGACTCTGAGGGTCCAGGAGGCTCTTGTGACACTTATCAAGTGTCTGAAATCTTGTGAGTATTATCGACTTACATTAATTGCGTGTCCTACCCCATTGATTTCTGCACTATGTTGGCGCCTTCTTTTATCTCACTTTCTATCTAGTTATTCGCCCTGGGTCACCAACAGGATTCGTTTGAAGAAGCTGCTTGCCATCTGCGATTTGGATACTATCCATAATATCATCGAATATACTAGGACTTTGTGTTTGAGACTGTCTCATTTGTATAACAACACTTTGTCCATTATACAACTCTTTTTTTGTTTTTCATTGCCATTTACAACTTATCCGGTAATGAGTTATCTATAACCCACTTTTTATTCTTTTATTCATCTATATAGGAGCAATCTTATCTAGTTCCTGCCATTTAATAAGTGTTCTTTGACAGTCACTTATTTCAGTTATTATTATTTTTGTTATATACACAACAGTCATTTGACCGTTGGCGCACTGATTATCTTTTTTATTTTTGTTTGAGTGTACATTTTTGGGAATCGATCAGTTAGCGACATGGTCACATTGCACCTAAATTAAATACTAGTGTATTGAGGTCATTTTGACCATTTTATTCAGTTAAGTTTTGACACTTATCACTGATCTAATATATTAAACTGGGGTATCACTCAGTTTTTGGTAATCGCGTATCACATTGAGCCAATTTTCTTTTTTTATAAGAATAGATCACATACCAATAATTTTTAGATCACTACACTATATAATTTATTAACGTCACATATATATTTATATATTTATATATTTTTTTGCAAAGAATACAACCACTTAGCAGGAAGATGCAAAACAAGGACCAGAGAATTAACAACAAGAAAGCCTTGAGTTGTAATGAAAATATTATTGATATGTGTAGTGAATTCACTAGTGATTTGTCTATGGTACAATTATTTCATAAATTAGAGGAGGCTCTTAAGAATGAACATAGGCATTGGTGGGATATAGATACACTTCGAAAATATAAGGAAAGGGGGCATATACCCAGAGGTCTAAGGATATCCAGGCATTGTTCCATCAAGCAGGATCCTGAGCTTACAACTAAATGGCTTAGCATTTTAACTGAATGCTCCTTTAAACTTATAGATCTTTTAATTGAATTTAGGGAGACTCTTTTGAAAAAAACAGAAGTAGGGATAGAAGATATTCAAAAGACCCTAATTAAGTTTGAGTCAAATACAGACTACGCTAAATTGACACAATAAGTACAGGATAAATCTGATGTTTTCCAAAAGAAAATTGTATCAACTAAAATTAAAAAACTAGCTAGGGATGAACAAGATTATCTAGAGGATAGAGTATATGACTCACACTCTAATAATAAAGCAGAGGAATCTGACAATCAGGTGTCCACATCCAATGCAGCAGGGGTAAATACCTGGGTTCAAGTAGACTATAGGAAACCTAAGGACAAAAAGAAAAACGTCCAATTTAGGAATAATAATTTTAATCGAGATAGGAAGAATTCTGCTAATAATAGTAATCATTCATCTAATCATTGGAACCAGACTTCCTATCAGGATAGAACTTGGGCTGGCAATTACAATCACATGCCCAATAGTAATTATAAGAATGATTGGAGCCATTGGTCCAATAGGGATCATCAAAATGAATATGATCACCATCATTTTAGACCCCACCATTTCCCAGATAGCTCAAGAGATCATAGTACACATAGATCTAGGAACAATCATCCTAATGAGGTTAGGAGTCATATAGAGAAAAACAGCAATTACACACAGACACATGAGAGAGAACATACTAATAGCCCACAGGTTTTTCAGCAGGCCCAGAGAACAACATACAATTCCCCGCATGTGAGACACACACCGATACGATTAAAACAACTAGAGAGAGGTCCAGAAAGAGAGCATTTAATAACCACTCCGAAAAAATTATCATACGCCAACGTGGCAGCAGAGGGAGAGTTAAGTCATCCCAAAAGGAAAAATTTAAACGAATGAGGGAGAACATCTTTAATCTATCAGATCATGTCTTGACTAATGAGGAGGTGAGAGTTCTAAATAGGGGACTCTCTTTTTGTCCTTCCAAAAACCATAATTTGTTTGAATTATTTGTAGACCTGAACAAATTTGTGCGAAAGTTGTCAATTCAACGATATTTCTGTGAAAAAAAATTAAAAGGTACCGGCCATGAACCAATTCTAACAAATGAAATGGCAGAAAGGCCCTTAACAGATATTATATACTTTGAGCCTGAGACATTATGTGAGGAATTATTTGATAATTATTTACATTCAGATTTGATCCCCAAATCAAATTTCAATCCCCCATGTACAGGAACCAGTTTAGAAATATTCCAAAATCTGGTCCTGGAAGAATTCAGTAAACTTTCTGAAAAGAATATTAAAAATCCCAATTTAAATGCTTATGAATTAACAGCTCTATCTAGACTGGCAGCGAATAAAAATCTGGCGATAAGACAGGCGGACAAGGGAGGGGGGATAGTAATACAGAACATTCAAGATTACATCAAAGAAGCTGATCGTATACTGCTAGACACCGAGTATTATAGATTATTAAAATTTAATCCCACAGCTAAATTTCTTACAAATCTGATTAAAATGGTTGATTCAGGCTGGTTAGAGGGAATACTCACAAAGAAAGAGAGGGATTATTTAATACCTTATGCACCCAACCTGGCATACTACTATCACCTCCCCAAGATCCACAAAAGTATGGTGGATCCTCCCGGGGGGCCTATCATATCAGGAATCGACAACTTAACATGCAATTTATCTGAATATGTCGATTCATTTTTGAAAAAATCTGTAATAACCTTAAAATCTTACATTAAGGATACGCCAGATCTAATATATAAGCTATCCAACATTAAGAAAGAAGGGAGAGACCTGGTCTGGTTGACCTGTGATGTCTCTGCTTTATACTCCTACATTGCTCACCATCTGGGAATTCAAGCCATTGAATACTATTTAAAGAGAGACATCTACATGCCAGTCAAACAAAGGGATTTTTTATTGGAATGTATATCCTTCGTATTGGAAAATAATTATTTTGTTTACCAAGAGAAATTTTATTTGCAGATAAAGGGAACGGCCATGGGGACTAGGTTCGTCCCTAGTTTTGCTAATCTCTTTATGGGATTTTTCAAGGAACATTACATCTATCCCTAATAAAGTGTATTAACCCCATAAACCGTCGCTCCCGGAGACCACCACCACCTACATTATATGTATTAACCCCTAAACCGCCGCTCCTGGACCCCGCCGCACCTAAATAAAGTGTTTAACCCCTAAACCGCCACTCCCAGACCCCGCTGCCACCTGCATTAAATATATTACCCCCTAATATGACCCCTCTACACTGCCGCCACCTACATTAAATACATTACCCCCTAATCTGACCCCCCTACACCGCCGCCACCTACATTACATATATTAACCTCTAATCTGACCCCCCTACACAGCCGCCACCTACATTACATATATTAACCTCTAATCTGACCCCCCTACACCGCCGACATCTACATTAAATGTATTACCCCCTAATCTGACCCCCCTACTCCGCCGTCATCTACATTACATATATTAACCTCTAATCTGATCCCCCTACACCGCCACCTACATTAAATGTATTAACCCCTAATCTGACCCCCCTACACTGCCGCCACCTACAGTAAATATATTACCCCCTAAACCTAAGTCTAACCCTTACACCCCCCTAACTTAATTATTATTTAAATAAATATAAATAATATTAATATTATTAACTTTATTTAAAATAATTATTTAAAACTAAATACTTACCTATAAAATAAACCCTAAGATAGCTACAATATAATTAATAATTACATTGTAGCTATTTTAGGGTTTATATTTATTTTACAGGTATATTTGTATTTATTTTAACTATGTACAATAGCTATTAAATAGTTAATAACTATTTAATAGCTACCTAGTTAAAATAATTACAAAATTACCTGTAAAATAAATCCTAACCTAAGTTACAAATACACCTAACACTACACTATCAATAAATTAATTAAATAAATTAACTACAATTATCTAAAATAAAATACAATTAAATAAACTAAACTATATTACAAAAAAAACAAACACTAAATTACAAAAAATAAAAAATATTACAAGAAGTTTAATCTAATTACACCTAATCTAAGCCCCCTAATAAAATAAAAAAAAACCAAAATAATAAAATTCCCTATCCTAAACTAAATTACAAATAGCCCTTAAAAGGGCCTTTTGTGGGGCATTGCCCCAAAGTAATCAGCTCTTTTATCTGTAAAAAAAAAGAAATACAATACCCCCCCAACATTACAACCCACCACCCACACAGCCCTACTCTAAAACCCACCCGATCCCCCTTTAAATAAACCTAACACTACCCCATTGAAGATCACCCTGCCTTGAGCCATCTTCACCCAGCCGGGCACCACTGGTCATCCGATGGGGCAGAAGAGGACATCCGTACCGGCAGAAGTCTTCATCCGATCGGGGCAGAAGAGGTCCTCCATCCGGCAGAAGTCTTCATCCAAGCGGCATCTTCTATCTTCATCCTTTCGGCGATGAGCGGCTCCATCTTGAAGACCTCCGGCACGGAACATCCTTCTCGACGACTACCCGACGAATGGCTGGTCCTTTAAATGACGTCATCCAAGATGGCGTCCCTCGAATTCCGATTGGCTGATAGGATTCTATCAGCCAATCGGAATTAAGGTAGGAACAATCAGATTGGTTGATTTAATCAGCCAATCGGATTGAAGTTCAATCCGATTGGCTCATTGGATCAGCCAATAGAATTGACCTTGCATTCTATTGGCTGATCCAATGAGTAGGGGTGTGTGGGTGGTGGGTTGTAATGTTGGGGGGGGTATTGTATTTCTTTTTTTTACAGGTAAAAGAGCTGATTACTTTGGGGCAATGCCCCGCAAAAGGCCCTTTTAAGGTCTATTTGTAATTTAGTTTAGGATAGGGAATTTTATTATTTTGGGGGCTTTTTTATTTTATTAGGGGGCTTAGATTAGGTGTAATTAGATTAAACTTCTTGTAATATGTTTTTATTTTTTGTAATTTAGTGTTTGTTTGTTTGTTTTTTGTAATATAGTTTAGTTTATTTAATTGGATTTTATTTTAGATAATTGTAGTTAATTTATTTAATTAATTAATTTATTGATAGTGTAGTGTTAGGTGTATTTGTAACTTAGGTTAGGATTTATTTTACAGGTAATTTTGTAATTATTTTAACTAGGTAGCTATTAAATAGTTATTAACTATTTAATAGCTAGTGTACCTAGTTAAATAAATACAAAGTTACCTGTAAAATAAATATAAATTCTAAAATAGCTACAATGTAATTATTAATTATATTGTAGCTATCTTAGCGTTTATTTTATAGGTAAGTATTTAGTTTTAAATAGGAATAATTTAGTTAATAAAATTAATATTATTTAGATTTATTTAAATAATAATTAAGTTAGGGGGTGTTAGGGTTAGACTTAGGTTTAGGGGGTAATATATTTAATATAGGTGGCGGCGGGGTCCGGGAGTGGCGGTTTAGGGGTTAATACTAGGATAGGTTTATTGCGGTATGGGCTATGGCGGTTTAGGGGTTAATAATTAGGCTTATTGCGTTGTGGGGGGTTGTCGATCTAGGGGTTAATACATTTATTATTAGGAGTGAGAGGGGGGATTGTGGATATAGGGGTATACGTGTCGGGCTATTTTTGGGAGGCGTGTTAGACAGTTACGGGAGATTTAATACTTTAGTTAGTTTTTTTAGGCGCAGGCAGTTTCTAAAGTGCCGTAAATCACTGGCGACTCCAGAAATTTCTAGTTACGCTCATTTC
This sequence comes from Bombina bombina, assembly GCF_027579735.1. Taxonomy (NCBI): domain Eukaryota; kingdom Metazoa; phylum Chordata; class Amphibia; order Anura; family Bombinatoridae; genus Bombina; species Bombina bombina. The sequence continues at coordinate 222,908,869 of NC_069500.1, forward strand.
TGGACATCGCTAGTTTGTCTGACTTACGGCACTTTAGCAACTGCCGGCGCCATATATGTAATACCCCAATGAGGTGAAACTACAGGCACCTCGCTTGCGCAGAAAACTACGCCGTATATCGGATCGCGCCCCTGAAGGGTGCTCTTTAGCTTCCCTGTACACTATATGAAAACCCACAATGTTTATAGTATATTCCAGAAAAATTAGACATAATACATTTTATTAATTTATTTTTTTATTTATATATATATATATATATATTTTAATAAGCATAATAAGATGTTTTATAGGGAATTCAATTTTAATCAACTAGCAGTAAAAACTACTGTGAGCAAAATAATATTTTTTTTATGTTCCATAGTTCTTCATTGTGCTTCAGGAAAAACCTAGATTACATTATATATAATTATCTTAACTATTTATTATTGTAATTATAAAACAAAATCCTACATCATTGCACACAATAATTTCCAAGAAATTTAAAAGAAGATAAAGTTTGGGACAATAAACATATAACATGCAAGGCCTTTAGCATTCATCTTAAAACTGATAATGTCTGTAAATTCCTTTGATAGTTAAAAAATGGTTCAACAATGCAGGGTTAACCAAACACTGATTATTACAAGCCTTCATAGTAAACTCACATACAAAAAAAGAGTCACATAAGGCAAATAGCTACCACTATAGGCCTTGGCTTACACATATTTCCAGAAATAAATTGTACTGATGAATAACTGGCTCAGTTATTAAGAAAAACTTTAGAGAGGGGTTGTGACCCTAAATTAGTTCAAATGCATAGAATGGGTAAGTGAAATGAATGAAAATAGTTGTTCTTTTTTACAGTAAGGACATGATACAAAAAAAGAGAGAGAAAGGGATTCCATTTATTACACAATGTTATGGTAATTGTAGTATTTTGAACAGGCGTGGGAATATATTAAGACAGAACCCAATACTGAAGGAAAACCCCTCTTTGTGTATGCCAAAGCTCTTGATATAGGAAGGAAATTAGTACCTAGTCAGAAGAGAAAAAAGATGGGAGGAAAATAGCACAATTGCCTACTATGTCAAATTTGTAAGTGGAAATTTAATGATGATGAATAGAGATGAGATTCACAATTGTAGAAAATATAATTGTAAGAGTAAAGGTGTCATTTACATTGTGAATGCAATTTATAATAGAGAGATTTTAAAGGAACATTAAACATTAAATAAATGCTAGTTTTAATTATGTATTTGAACCAAGATACACCTGAAAATAATATGCAGATGTAAGTTAAATTAGTTGAAGAAATATTGAAGAAATACATGGGATGTTGTAATCTCTATAAAGCCATGGCCATCACCATGTTGTAACCTAAATGTTACAACATGGTGTTGTATTTACACCTTGTACTTACAGGATATCTATTATCCAATAAATTAAGATACAGGTTTATGTGAAAGCTTTTAGAATATTTTAATACGTTTGTGCGGGTGGGATTAAATGTTCCCATATATTATTTACTACTGTAGCGGATCATGTCCGCCCGACATCGCTAAATGCCGACAGCATACGCTGTCGGCATTTAACATTGCACAAGCATTTCTGGTGAAATGCTTGTGCAACAATTATTTTGTTTATTTATCGCGCACCCGCAAACAGGCAAATTTGCCTGTTTGTGGGTGCACGATAAATTAGCGCTCCACTTGTAATCATACAAAAAAATTGATAATGGAAGTAAATTGTAGTGTGTCTTAAAACTGCATGCTCTATCTGAATCATGAAAGTCTAATATTGACTTTAGCGCCCCAGTTTCCCTAACTTACGGTATGTAAGTGTGTTTGGTTTTGTAATTGGTGCTGTAAGTATATATATATATTACAATAAATTGTGCATATACAAAGCCATATTGACTTTAAATATATAGATATTCTTCATTCTTCATAAGACATCTGAAATAAAAAAAAGTCTATGTGGTTAAAAGATAAAATACATATTTTTATACATATATTTTTTTTATTATTATTATTCTACTAAATTAAATGTCCAGCTGAAGCTCAGCTTGGCCTTCATACTGCACCTTATTGTGAATACAGCAGCAAGCAAGTTAGAAAAGTACTGCACAAACTATAATAGTGTATATCGATCTTAAGGAATACACAAAGGGTTATTTATTTAAACTCTGCTCAGTAGATTCCGCAGTATAAGTCTAGTTATACGGACATTGCTGATTAATGAACAGTAGTGCATTCTTTCCCAATCAAAAGATCAGGGAAATTCCTAGATTAAGTTTTTGCTTGATAGAAATTCAAAAATCGGAGATCATCCCTTCAAAGTTGTAATAAAAAAAAACAAGATATCAGATACAAAGGCTCAGTGTTTGAGTGGAAGCAAAGCATTTCCCCCCTTGAAATGAATGCATTTACCACTCCTATCTATTATTAGTAGAAAAACATTGATTTTGACAGCAAAGACGACTTAGTAAGCTGAAGCGTATCTCGGAGATATTGCAGGTTCAATTCCAGATCACCTCAATAAAGCGAATATAGCAACAAAGTGAGTCACACTCATTTTTTTGTTTCCCAGTGCATATAAAAGCTATATTTACACTGTACTGCATTATATCTTAAAAAACAACAATCATCTGAGCCTTCAGTGAGTCATAATCTTTTTGCTGGTGGTGTGTATATATAGGTGTGTATAATTATGTATTCATGTGTAGTTATGTGCTTATATGTGTATATATGTTAAAAAAATGGCGCTGATAGACTTGCCCAACACAGGATTGCCACAAACCTTCAATTTGTAAAAAGAGCAATATCTGGAAGCGCAATAAAGCAAAGCAGAATAAAACGAGGTATGCCTGTATGTATATACTCTGGGGTCAACAGAACTCCTTACACAAAATGCTAGATTACAAGTGTGGCGCAAACGGTTTTGCGCTAGTGTAATTGTGTTTTTGCAAGCCATTTTCATTGCGCTGATATTACAAGTTGAGCGAAATCACGATTGCGGTAGTGCAATCGCCATTTACGATTCAAACCTTACAGAAATCTCTGAGCTGTGGTTAACTGATTTCCGAAACAAAAAAGTTGCACAAAACACTTCCAAAATACATTACAAAGTACAGTTACACTCATATTAACACTGTCTAATAAAAAATATTTTTAAAAATATTGCACAAAAAAGGTATAAGGGCTCAAAGATAGGAGATCTTGGGTGTTAGAAAAAAAAAGTCAGGCAAAGAGCTTCACAATTGAGACACATACATATACATTGCTAAGGATGTATTTGTATGTATATATATATATATATATATATATATATATATATATATATATATATATATATATATATATATGTATTTACAATCATATATGCACATATAAAAACATTAATATATATGTACACATATATAAACATATATAAGTGCATTATAGCCCTTTGCAATTAAGTAGATGAAAACATGATAAAACATATTTATGTAATATTCATATTCAAAAAAGATTTTAACTATGTATTTACTGTGAACATTTCAAATTTGCTAATGCAAATATGCAATGTTGTTTGCGCGAATTGTTGTTTTTTTCCAACAATTTCTTTTCTCCATTGACTTTTATGGGGAATGTGAAAATACTAGGGAGTTTGCGCCGTGTCGGGTGTTTTTATTTCTACTTTTAATTCTCTCCATTGATTTCTATGGAGGAATGCATGCATGTGCACGTGGAAAATGAGGTTATGTTTTTCGTGCTATTCGGGTTAATGCTAGCACAACATATATTTTTTTTTAAACTTGTAATATGAACGCAACCCGACTAGTGCAAAAAGCTTAACTCTAGCGGAGTATACCGCACCACTTGTAATCTAGCCCAAAGTGTTTTGCATATACAAGCTGTAACAAGCATATGGAAACAAAGTCTTATGCTTGATATGTCACCTCTTCTGATATTGAACAAAAGTGGAACCCCCTGTAACCTGGGAATCATCCATTATTTGAGAACGTACCTAAGAGCTATAGTAGGGCTCCAGAATGTGGGTATGGTTGCTTGCAACACATTTGATGTATATTTGAAACAGTATTATGCTATGGAACTTTTTTGTTTCTTTTCAAGATTTCCCTGATATATATTCACGAAGACATTATGTTTTACATTCTTCTGCAATAATTATACACATTTGGGGCTATATTACAAGGGGCTAATTTAATGTGCCCCCATAAACGGGAAAATTTGCCCATTTAGGTGTACAGGTGGCCCTCGGTTTACACCGGTTCAATTTGTGCCGTTTCAGAATAACAACCATTTTTTTCAGTCATGTGCAGTAATTAAAATAGCCAGTAGGTGGAGCTGTCCACTTGTTTTGCAGCAAAGTTATGCAACTTAACAGGTCTGAAATTGATCTGTGTACACAGAACAGACATTAGCTATCGAGCAGCCACTTCCCTATTATCTTCCTGTCCAGCTGCTTGAGGTGAGGGTGCCTAACTGCTTATTGATCACTGCAGATTGAAATGCATAGAATAGGTAGGGTTGCCACCTGTCCCTTAAAATACAGACCACTTATAAGTTACACATGCTGCAGGGTGTACAGGGAGGAATATGAATAGTACTGTCCAGAAACACAATACATGTTCCTCCCAGCACACCCTGCAGCATGTGTAACTCATAAGTGTCCAGGAAAACATGGCTGAGGTGGCAACCCTAAGAATAGGTGCAGACCCAATATTATCTAACATGCTAACAATGCAGAGAACTGATTGCAGAAAAATGCAAGTAAAAAACGTTTTTGTTCATTAAACTTAGTTTGATGATGATGCAGTCTCTTGTGTGATTATTTTATTAGGTGCTGTTAACAAATGTTTTTGTTTATTAAACTTAGTTTGATGATGATACAATCTATATTATTAGGTTTATAATGCTGTTTAGCATTTAAAGTCTTAATTTCAAAGCTTTAAAAATAATGTATTAGGTGTTACTTATGTCAGTTTTGAAAGGGGCCTGGAACCTAACTCCCTCACTTCCCACTGACTTACATTATAAACTGGGTTTCAATTTACAACGGTTTCGATTTACAAACATTCCTCCTGGAAACTAAACCCGGCGTAAACTGAGGGCTACCTATACATGGTTAATGAAAACAATGTCCCCCAATTTCTCCCAAAATAAAGTGTACAGTTAATTTATTCATGAAATTTTTTTTAATTTAATTTAAAATAACTGCACAAAGCAGTTATAAGGGGTTAAATTTAGGGGATGTTGAGTATTAGAAAAAAAAACGGCACTGCCTTTACATAGCGGTCTATGGGGACTATGTTTTTTACTGCAAATTATATATATTTATGTTTATATATGTATGTGTTAATATGTGTATATACACATATAAACACATAAATATATATGTATATATTAGTTTACATATATACTTTTAATTTGCTGCCGAACTCTACAAGACGCTACGTTCTTTGCCGTGTCTGGCAAAATCAGAACAAGGATCCTATTGCAACCTATGGAAGAGCACTCTTGTGGGTGCAAAGCTTCTAGGCAATGTGAACATGAGGTTGTATTCTTATTGCGCTCAACTTGTAATACCAGCGCACATTTCCGTGAGCCAGTATTACTGTTGCGCTCAACTCGTCATCTAGCTCTTGATCGGTGTTGAGTATATTTATTTTTGTTTTATTTTTTCACATATATACCTTAAATAACCATTACTGTAGTGCATATTATTTCATATTTATTTTTTACTATATATGTCATTTTAGCATTAGATTGTAATATAGGTGTCTCTCCAGATCCAGAACCTTGCATAGTTAGATAAAAATCACTCAAATTAAAATTTGCCTTTCTATAATACTGCTGACCATAGGTTCATAGACAAATGTAAATGTGTTAGTAGATGATATCCAGCTAAGGGGAGCTGTAGGACAAGTGACATCAGGACCTCAACATCTACAAATGGCATGTAGCATTCTCTTTTTGTTAATGTTTGAAGTCACACTCATCACTAACAATACTGGCATCTTCGTAACTGGACTTTCAAATTTGTGCAATAATGAGTTCTTTAGGAACCTATTGCAATCTGATTACATCCTCACCACTGTTTAACCATCTGAATGCCATTTGTATCTAGGTATGATGGGCATAGTGGGCACGATTGCTCAACTGCTTTATTGTCACTTTCTTTATTTTACAAGCGTTGTTTACAATATTTTTATTTATTGCTTATAAATTAATCATTTCCGGTTTGACGTGATCCTTAAATGAGATAAAGTCTACGTGTTTCAAGAGCACTTATGATTTTGTCTGGATTTAAACAGTACTGAAACTGTAAAGCATGAACCCATTCCCTTGTAATATGCTATCTGCATAGATGTTGAAACAAGATCACATTTTCTTGACTGGGTTTATATAGGGGATGTGCATTCATGCATGCTTAGTCCAAACACATTCACAACTTTTGTTTTTACAGAGCTTGTGCCTATATTAGAGAACTCATAAATGGGATTGAGCATTCGTGAACATGAGTACAGTAAAAATTTCCCATGAGGTGAAAAAGAGAGCCACAAACCATACCCCTTTGACAAACTTTGTACTTTGAGGGGAAAACAGGCCTCAACATAGACTGATAGCCCCTCTCTCTGAAGAATCAAATGCACATCTGCGGATACAAAGACAAGACTGAGGTACCTGTGAGGTGGGAGGGGTTTTAAAGAGCTCTCTGTAGGGAAGAGTAATTCCCAGGAGTAATGGATTGTGGACTCTCACCATCTGTATGAAAGAAAAATACTTTACAATATTCATTCATTATATATTTTACAGCCTTCCCATGTAATTTAAATTTGAAATTTCTGAGTTTACTAATACTGAGAATAGGAAGTGCACACTGCAGAGTTCACAAGCCTATTCTGAAAACTTTCACTTGTTCTTCACAATCTGTTGCAAGAAAACATAAAAGTGTGTTTTTTGTCCCTTTAAATGCAAAGTTGTTGGACACTATACGTAAATGGATTGGAATTGAAGCCACTAACACAATTTAATTAAATGTATTATTCTCATGATTATAATATACATATTAAAATAAATTGTTATTCACTTAGCCAAGCAAAACTACTTCTCTTCTCTCATATCTTCTCACTCCTCAAACCCTAAATGTCTCTTCTCCATTTTCAACACTCTCCTCTATCCACCTGCACCACCCCCTTCATCTGCCTACTACTTTTTCAACAAAACACTTACCATGTTAAGTAACATCCCACCACAAGACTTCAACCTTCCATCTCCACCCCCTGGTCACCCCCTCCACCACTCTCAGTACCATCCCCCCAACCACTGAGAATGAAGTGAGTTCCCTAATATCTTCCTCACACCTCACTACCTGCCCACTTGACCCTATCCCTTCACATCTAATACCTTCTCTGTCTTCTACCTTCACCCCAGCTCTTACTCACATATTCAACCAATCCCTTACTACTGGTTCATTTCCATCATCCTTCAATCATACAAAGGTCACCTCCATCCTCAAAAAACCCTCCCTCTACCCCAATTTTCCTTCAAACTATCGCCCCATATCACTGCTTCCACTAGCTTCAAAAGTCCTGGAAAAACTAGTTTTCAATCGCCTACCCCACTTCCTATCCTCCAACTCATTGCTTGACCCCCTGCAATCTGCTTCCGTCCCCAACACTCAACTGAGACTGCCCTCACCAAGGTTACTAATGATCTTCTTTCTGTTAAAAACAATGGCCACTATTCTATACTTATCTTACTTGACCTGTCTGCTGCCTTTGACACTGTTGACCATCCCCTCCTCCTACAGACTCTCAGCTCCCTTGGGGTCTATGACATTGCCCTCTCCTTGATCCACTCTTATCTCTCTAATAGGTCCTTTTCTGTCTCATTTGCTGGTGACTCCTCTTCTCCATTGCCTCTTTCTGTCGGTGTACCTCAAGGCTCTGTTCTAGGCCCTCTACTCTTCTCTATTTATACTTCCTCATTGGGTAAACTTATCAGTAGCTATAGCTTCATCTATGCTGATGATACTCAGATCTACCTATCCACCCCTGCACTCTTTCCTTCTGTCCTTTCCCACATCAGCGACTGCTTATCTGGCATTTCTTCCTGGATGGCCTCTCACCACCTAAAAATCAACATGTCCAAGACTAAGCTTCTTCTAATCTCCCAATCTAATTCTACTCCAGTTTCTAACTTTACTATCACTGTTGTTGACACCACTATCTCCCCATCACCCCAAGTCTGCTGCCTAGGAGTTACACTTGACTCCAATCTGTCCTTTATACCCCACATCCAATCACTCTCTTCATCCTGTTTCAACCACCTACGCAATATCTCCAAAATGTGTCCTTTTCTGAGTGCTGAAACTACTAAACAGCTAATTCATTCCCTAGTAATTTCCTGGCTTGACTACTGTAACAACCTACTAACTGGCCTTCCTCTCTCCCACCTCCCCCCCTTTCAATCCATCCTAAATGCCTCTGCTAGGCTAATCCACCTCTCCCGATGCTCTGTATCTGCTGCACCCCTCTGTGAGTCCCTTCACTGGCTCCCCATTCACAGCAGAATTATATTCAAAATTCTCACTCTGACCTACAAAGCCCTTACCAATGCAGCCCCCCCCTACCTATCCTCACTCATCAACAAATATACTCCAGCCCATCCCTTAAGATCCAACAACGATCTACTCCTTCCCATTTCTACCATCACCTCCTCCCATGCTAGACTACAGGACTTCTCTCATGCGGCACCAACCCTCTGGAACGCACTCCCTCGAGCTGTCAGACTTTCTCCCAACCTCTCCTCCTTTAAACGCTCCCTAAAGACCTTCTTGTTCAGGGAAGGCTATCACCAAATCAGTAACTAATGAATTCCACTTGCCTAATAGTTGCCCTCATCTAACTCCACACTAACATCATTCCCACCTTTGCAGTCCCCACCTCCTGTTTCTCACCCTCCTACCCATTTAGATTGTTCCCTAATGGGAACAGGGCTCCCAATTCCCCCTGTATTTGTTTGTTAAATTTTGTCTGGTGTCTCATATTGTACTATCCTTTTATCTTTGTTACCCATGGACAGTGCTGCGTAATCTGTTGGCGCTTTATAAATAAATTATTATTAATAATAATAATAATAATACATGTGGGTGTATTTTTAGCATTATATACATACTATTTATTACAGTACCTTGCCAAATTATTAAAAACATGTAATTTTCAAATTAATTTGATATTTAGTCTTAATAATTTTGATTGACTTTTTTTGTTTTGTAACCATTTCTTTTTCCATGCTATATTGATAACATCTGCAATATATATTTACAATTATTTTGATGTAATATTACTAAAATATTTGGTAAATTAATAAATATATATGTTTTTACAGATGGGTAAGCAAAGTGACTTGTAATTATAGAAAGTTGGTCAAATTCTTGGCCTGTTAAAAGCAAAAAACATGTCGCAGTACAAGATTACTGAAATTGTAGGTGCATAAGGTAGTTCTCCAAAGAATATTAAGAAAACATTTTTTTTCTTAATATTATTTACAGAACTGCATGATGCACCTACAATTTCATCATTTTTGTTCTGCAACATGTTTTTTGCCTTCAACAGGCTGAAAATGCGACTGACTTTCTTTAATGACGAGTCACTTTGCTTACCAATCTGTAAAAACATATACATTTGTTAATTTACCAAATATTTTAATAATATTACATAAAATTACATGTAAATATGTATTTCCGATTTTGCCAATATAACATGGAATAAAAAATGGTTACAAAATCAACCAACACTATTAAGAATAAATATGAAATTAATATTAAAATTATGATTTTTGACCAATGAGTCAAATAATTTGGCAAAGTACTGTATATTAAACAATATATAAACCCTAATCTTAATGGTCTCTGAACATAACACATTTCCCATTGCTCATAAACACATAAGAGAATAAATTAGTTTCAGAATTCTGACATTGATTTAAGTAATTTAAGTTTGAATTAGACAATGTTTTCCTGAACGCAATATTTAGTAGTAACTGAATTTATTTTTTGGCTATGAACCAAAGCACACTAACTGGAAAAGAATACATTTGAAGGTATTGCAGTTGAATTTAATCCAACTATCAGATTTACTCTTGTCATTAAAAAGATTTTGGTACAATAGATTAAATGTGTAGAAGATTTCTGTGTGTATTTTTTTTATTTTTGAGTTATGAATATTGATTCATGACATAGTCTTTGTTTATTTGAATTAATATTTACATAAAAGATATTCACAGTCTACCCCCTAAGTCTAGAGGTCCTACACCAGTGTCAGGGAGCTGTCTGAGTATTTTTTCCCACGAATTGCTCTGCTATTCTACCAACAATAAAGGCTCATTAACGTTTGGCCCTTCAAGTTAGGGCAGCTCAAGCCTGAGTCGCAGGACGTCTGCCCAATATGTAAAATAACTGAATGAAAAGGGTTCTTGGAAACAATGATAACAAGAGCTGGTTGAGCTAACTTTGACAGCATGTGGTAATTTTCCAGCCCACTGACCCTGTAAAGTGTACTGGGACTCAAAGCAAAGACGAACAGGCGGGTTGCTCTGAATAGCTGCAAACAAGTGTAGAATATCTGATGATGTCATACACACATCTTGACAGATTGGCCTGCATTCTTTTTATTTGATTTGGAACTCATGTTTAACTCTTTCTGTCCCATATAAAGAAGCACATTCATATAGATAATTAATTGCAAAGAAAAATAAAATAAATCAAATCCAAGGTGAGGTCTTATTGTAGGACAGTTGGCAAAGTCATTCATCTTTTTTTTTCTTCCTGAAAATCCCCTGGCACACTTTTGGCACTAGGTTTTATTCAATTAAAAATGTTGGTTTTGGCATTTTATACCTTTTAAACAATGTGGGAAAAATGCAACATAACGTTATGTATTTATTAAGCAATATATAAAATATTTAGAGTAAACAGATATATGCTTTTATTTTTAACCTTCCCTGCTTAACATTTCGGGCTAAATTACAAGTGTAGCGCAAAAATATTAACACTATTGTGCATTAACACTGCTCAAATGCACCTAATAGCCCGTTTATTTTTCCTCTCATATTACAAGCCCAAAGTTATTTTTTTATCACTCAAGCGATAGTCTAAGGTATACTAACTTCTGCATGTCGGATAGCACAAGAGTGCTAAACCCCTTACATAGACTTCTTAAGTGGTAAAATTAATGTTGGATATAGCTCAAGCGACAAGCCAATGTTGCGCTAAGCCAAAAGCGGCCTAAGTTGATTATGCTCAAGTAGTGGAGTTCTTTACATAGTTCTGTGCTATACTATTAATAATAATTGTTTATTTCAGGTCTTAAAAAGTGCTAAATTATACAGCAGTATTTTGGCTTGTGCTTGAGTTTAACACTTAAAGGGACACTGTACCCAAAATTTTTCTTTCGTGATTCAGATTGAGCATGCAATTTTAAGCAACTTTCTAATTTACTCCTATTATCAAATTTTCTTCATTCTCTTGGTATCTTTATTTAAAATGCAAGAATGTAAGTTTAGATGCTGGCCCATTTTTGGTGAACAACCTGGGTTGTCCTTGCTGATTGGTGGATAAATTCATCCACCAATAAAAAAGTGCTGTCCATAGTACTGAAACCAAAAAAAAGCTTAGATGCCTTCTTTTTCAAATAATGATAGCAAGAGAACAAAGAAAAATTGATAATTAGAGTAAATTAGAAAGTTGCTTAAAATCGCATGCTCTTTCTGAATTACAAAAGAAAAAAAATTGGGTTCAGTGTCCCTTTAAGGTGTTCCAGTATTGATGTGACCTAACACTACAATACTTTGCCCTTAATGGCTGAATTATTCCTGTTTGGTTTAACACACCTTACAAAAATAGAGTTTAAATATATCAATGGGAGTGCTACCAATGAGACCAATGATTTAGTGCACATCTTGTGCCAGATGGCGCATTAACTGTTGCAAGCAAGTGATTTTGGCGTTTCGCGTGCAATGGAAAAAGCGCTTGTATTACAAGTTTAAAGTAAACATGATCACAAGAGCGCAATCACATTTTATACTTGTCAGGTTAACGCGACTGAAAACCTTGCGTAGAGGGCAGTGCGTTAAAAGAAGTTGTACTAATCACAACATAAATACATTTAAAATTACAGGTATACTCATATAAACAGTACAAGATAGAAATTATTTATATAAATATTAAAAAAGTTATAAGGGCTCAAAGGCATATGGTACATGACAAGGTGTTTGACTGACAAGGGCTATATTGTGTATATATACATACATGTCTAAAAATGTGTATCTATGTATTCATATGTATATATGTGTGTACATATGTATTTATGTGTTCTACTGTATATTTGCTGTAAATATTTTAACTTTCTAATGTTCTTCACATACAGGACAAAATTATTTTTATTGTAAGTATATATTCCTATATATACAGTATCTCATAAAAGTGAGTACACCCCTCATGTTTTTGTAAATATTTTATTATATCTTTTCATGTGACAACACTGAAGAAACAACACTTTGCTACAATGTAAAGTAGTGAGTGTACAGCCTGTATAACAGTATAAATTTGCTGTCCCCTCAAAATATCTCAACACACAGCCATTAATTTCTAAACCAGTGTTAATTTTGACGGCAAGTTTCAATTTAGTCTTAGTTTTAGTCTTTTGACTAAAATGCCATTTTAGTTTTAGTCGTATTTTAGTCATCTGAATTGTTTTAGTTTTAGTCTAGTTTTAGTCGACTGAATCTCCAGTAGATTTTAGTCGACTAAATCTCCAGTAGATTTTAGTTGACTAAAATCTAAGGGGTGTAGTTAAAGTGTAATGCATTATTTAAACAATATTAAAACTTTAACAGTTCTCTGTTAATAGTTAAAACAAGTATCAAGTAACTCAAGACAACAAAAAGTTTCTGCAGCTAGCACAGGCACAGCATAACTTAAACCCATATTCATAGGTTATACTTATTTCTATAGGAAGAATCAATTGATTGTTCACAGATTGGAAAAATTTTCGGCAACGATATTAGCACTGCTCTAGAACTTCCAAACTCATTATATACTCCTGGAGTAAAGGTTTATTAACCTGTTTTTATTTATGGTATTAAGGTTTGAACATGCAATACAGATTTAACAGATTTAACTGTTGTGGTATATAACATGTCTTTATTTTTCTTAAAATGTAATAAAATTAAGTTTCGTAAATTTTACAATGAGCAGAAATTGGTTATGGATTGATTATAACACCTTGCATAAAATGTTTTTGTCAGCAAATTTTGATTTAGTTTTAGTCATAGTCTTTTGACTAAAATGTAATTTTGATTTAGTTTTAGTCATAGTCTTTTGACTAAAATGCCATTTTAGTTTTTGTCGTATTTTAGTCATCAGAATTTTATTAGTTTTATAGTAATTTTAGTCTAGTTTTAGTTGACGAAATTAACACTGGTCTAAAATGTTGTCAACAAAAGTGAGTACACCCCTAAGTGGAAATGTCCAAATCGGGCCCAAAGTGTCAATATTTTGTGTGGCCACCATTATTTTCTAGCACTGCCTTAACCCTCTTGGGCATGGAGTTCACCAGAGCTTCACAGGTTGCCACTTTCACTCCTCCATGAAGACATCATGGAGCTGGTGGATGTTAGTCCCTCACCTTCCGTTTGAGAATGCCCCACAGATGCTCTATAGGGTTTAGGTCTGGAGACATGCTTGACCAGTCCATCACTTTACCCTCAGCTCCTTTAGCAAGGCAGTGGTCGTCTTGGAGGTGTGTTTAGGGTCGTTATCATGTTGGAATACTGCCCTGCTGCCCAGTCTCTGAAGCTCTGCTTCAGTATGTCACAGTACATGTTGACATTCATGGTTCCCTCAATGAACTGTAGCTCCCCAGTGCTGGCAGCACTCATGCAGGCCAAGACCATGACACTCCCACCACCTTGTTTGACTGTAGGCCAGACACACTTGTCTTTGTACTCCTCACCTGGTTGCTGCCACACACGCTTGACACCATCTGAACTAAATAAGTTTATCTTGGTCTCATCGGACCACAGGACATGGTTTCAGTAATCCATGTCCTTAGTCTGTTTGTCTTCAGCAAACTGTTTTCAGGATTTCTTGTGCATCATCTTTAGAAGAGGCTTCCTTCTGGGACGACAGCCATGCAGACCAATTTGATGCAGTGTGCAGCGTATGGTCTGAGCACTGACAGGCTAACCCCCCACCCCTTCAACCTCTGCAGCAAAGCTATTTCCCAAAGACAACCTCTGGATATGATGCTGAGCATGTGCACTTAGCTTCTTTGGTTGACCAAGGCGAGGCCCGTTCTGAGTAGAACCTGCCCTGTGACACCGATGTATGGTCTTGCCCACCATGCTGCAGCTCAGTTTCAGGGTCTTGGCAATCTTCTTATAGCCTAGGCCATCTTTATGTAGAGCAACAATTCTTTTTTTTTCCAGATCCTCAGAGAGTTCTTTGCTATGAGCTGCCATGTTGAACTTCCAGTGACCAGTAAAAGAGAGTGCTAGAGCGATAACACCAAATTTAACACACCTGCTCCCCATTCACACCTGAGACTTTGTAACACTAACCTGTCACATGACACTGGGGAGGGGAAATGGCTAATTGGGCCCAATTTGGACATTTCCACTTAGGGGTGTACTCACTTTTGTTGCCAACGGTTTAGACATTAATGGCTGTGTGTTGAGTTATTTTGAGGGCACAGCAAATTTACACTGTTATACAGGCTGTGCAAACACTACTTTACATTGTAGCAAAGTGTCATTTCTTCAGTGTTGTCACATGAAAAGATATAATAAAAAATTTACTAAAATGTGAGGGGTGTACTCACTTTTGTAAGATACTGTATCTGTATATACCTATACATGTATATCTATTCCTATAACTATATAGGTATAGATATCTATTTTGCATGAACATTATCATACATATATAGAAATATATATTTAATAATAATAAAAAAAAATTCTATGTTAAGAACATAGGAATGTAAAATATGTGAAATGCACTTCAGATTTCACGCTCTAGGTCTAAAATATTTGTAATAATTATTCAAAATTATTATACACACTGTTAAAAATTCTAACTAATCCATAGAATATATATACTGTATATATATATATATATATATATATATATATTTACAGTGTATATTTAATAATTTTTGATAATTATTACTAATATGTTTTAATATTTTATATTTTATATTTCATAACTCAAGAACACACTTTAAGATTACTAACTCTTAATATTTCTACCACAACATGGGTTAAAAGACATATTTTCAAAAATGTGTTCAATGTATACTGACAGCATGGTAGAAAAAGGTAGCCACTCCCCCATTAAAATATTAAAATCAGCAATCCCCCAGCACTCTGAAATTACTTAAATCCACCTATTCTTGAGATATTTTTTTTAAATATCTTTTTATTGTTGAGAGAGATAGAAATCATACATATGTAAGTTCACGCATGGTACAGTATATCCACAACCACAAGGTGTCTTGACACTTCATACATATAATTCGTACAATAGTAAGGAATAAACCTTGTTCCTTCAAATCACAATCTGAGAGAAATGTTGTCTGGCCATGCATTTCTAAACCCAGGGTCTCTTCCTCTTTACACTTCAATCTCTTCTCAACGTTAATTTTACTTAAACTAACTAATCTAAACCAAACATTTTAGCAAAAACCTGTAAACTGTTGGTAGTACTTAGCTGAAGCATCTAATTCATCTTCCGCCATTGACGGTGGGTGGGGCCCAGCGGTGCAGAAAAAGAAAAAAAGGAGGGGTAGTGAAGGAATAGATAGTCGTGTATTGGCAGGGGGGGGGAATTTTGTACATGAATGTGTATTGAAGGTTAGTGTTGTCACGTTCAGAACAGATGATCCCATTCTCCTCTCAGTGTATCTTCCATGAATGGCATTAATTTCAGACTCTGTGGCCTAGATTTGGAGTTCGGCGGTAGCCGTCAAAACCAGCGTTAGAGGCTCCTAACGCTGGTTTTGGCCGCCCGCTGGTATTTGGAGTCAGTGATTAAAGGGTCTAACGCTCACTTTTCAGCCGTGACTTTTCCATACCGCAGATCCCCCTACGCCATTTGCGTAGCCTATATTTTCAATGGGATCTTTCTAACGCCGGTATTTAGAGTCGTTTCTGAAGTGAGCGTTAGAGCTCTAACGACAATATTCCAGCCGCCTGAAAATAGCAGGAGTTAAGAGCTTTCTGGCTAACGCCGGTTTATAAAGCTCTTAACTACTGTACCCTAAAGTACACTAACACCCATAAACTACCTATGTACCCCTAAACCGAGCTCCCCCCACATCGCCGCCACTCGATTAAAATTTTTAACCCCTAATCTGCCGACCGCCACCTACGTTATACTTATGTACCCCTAATCTGCTGCCCCTAACCCCGCCGACCCCTGTATTATATTTATTAACCCCTAACCTGCCACCCACAACATCGCCGCCAGCTACTTAAAATAATTAACCCCTAATCTTCCGACCGCAAAGCGCCGCCACCTACGTTATCCCTATGTACCCCTAATCTGCTACCCCTAACACCGCCGACCCCTATATTATATTTATTAACCCCTAATCTGCCCCCCTCAACGTCGCCGACACCTGCCTAAACTTATTAACCCCTAATCTGCCGAGCGGACCTGAGCGCTACTATAATAAAGTTATTAACCCCTAATCCGCCTCACTAACCCTATCATAAATAGTATTAACCCCTAATCTGCCCTCCCTAACATCGCCGACAGCTACCTTCAATTATTAACCCCTAATCTGCCGAGCGGACCTCACCGCTATTCTAATAAATGTATTAACCCCTAAAGCTAAGTTTAACCCTAACACTAAAACCCCCCTAACTTAAATATAATTTACATCTAACGAAATAAATTAACTCTTATTAAATAAATTATTCCTATTTAAAGCTAAATACTTACCTGTAAAATAAATCCTAATATAGCTACAATATAAATAATAATTATATTATAGCTATTTTAGGATTAATATTTATTTTACAGGCAACTTTGTAATTATTTTAACCAGGTACAATAACTATTAAATAGTTAAGAACTATTTAATAGTTACCTAGTTAAAATAATAACAAATTTACCTGTAAAATAAATCCTAACCTAAGATATAATTAAACTTAACACTACCCTATCAATAAAATAATTAAATAAACTACCTACAATTACCTACAATTAACCTAACACTACACTATCAATAAATTAATTAAACACAATTGCTACAAATAAATACAATTAAATAAACTATCTAAAGTACAAAAAATAAAAAAGAACTAAGTTACAAAAAATAAAAAAATATTTACAAACATAAGAAAAATATTACAACAATTTTAAACTAATTACACCTACTCTAAGCCCCCTAATAAAATAACAAAGCCCCCCAAAATAAAAAATTCCCTACCCTATTCTAAATTAAAAAAGTTACAAGCTCTTTTACCTTACCAGCCCTGAACAGGGCCCTTTGCGGGGCATGCCCCAAGAATTTCAGCTCTTTTGCCTGTAAAAGAATAAATACAATACCCCCCCCCCCCCAACATTACAACCCACCACCCACATACCCCTAATCTAACCCAAACCCCCCTTAAATAAACCTAACACTAAGCCCCTGAAGATCTTCCTACCTTGTCTTCACCATCCAGGTATCACCGATCCGTCCTGGCTCCAACATCTTCATCCAACCCAAGCGGGGGTTGGCGATCCATAATCCGGTGCTCCAAAGTCTTCCTCCTATCCGGCAAGAAGAGGACATCCGGACCGGCAAACATCTTCTCCAAGCGGCATCTTCGATCTTCTTCCATCCGGAGCGAAGCGGCAGGATCCTGAAGACCTCCAGCGCGGAACATCCATCCGGACCGACGACTGAACGACGAATGACTGTTCCTTTAAGGGACGTCATCCAAGATGGCGTCCCTCGAATTCCGATTGGCTGATAGGATTCTATCAGCCAATCGGAATTAAGGTAGGAATTTTCTGATTGGCTGATGGAATCAGCCAATCAGAATCTAGTTCAATCCGATTGGCCGATCCAATCAGCCAATCAGATTGAGCTCGCATTCTATTGGCTGTTCCGATCAGCCAATAGAATGCGAGCTCAATCTGATTGGCTGATTGGATCGGCCAATCGGATTGAACTAGATTCTGATTGGCTGATTCCATCAGCCAATCAGAAAATTCCTACCTTAATTCCGATTGGCTGATAGAATCCTATCAGCCAATCGGAATTCGAGGGACGCCATCTTGGATGACGTCCCTTAAAGGAACAGTCATTCGTCGTTCAGTCGTCGGTCCGGATGGATGTTCCGCGCTGGAGGTCTTCAGGATCCTGCCGCTTCGCTCCGGATGGAAGAAGATCGAAGATGCCGCTTGGAGAAGATGTTTGCCGGTCCGGATGTCCTCTTCTTGCCGGATAGGAGGAAGACTTTGGAGCACCGGATTATGGATCGCCAACCCCCGCTTGGGTTGGATGAAGATGTTGGAGCCAGGACGGATCGGTGATACCTGGATGGTGAAGACAAGGTAGGAAGATATTCAGGGGCTTAGTGTTAGGTTTATTTAAGGGGGGTTTGGGTTAGATTAGGGGTATGTGGGTGGTGGGTTGTAATGTTGGGGGGGGGGGGTATTGTATTTATTCTTTTACAGGCAAAAGAGCTGAAATTCTTGGGGCATGCCCCGCAAAGGGCCCTGTTCAGGGCTGGTAAGGTAAAAGAGCTTGAAACTTTTTAAATTTAGAATAGGGTAGGGAATTTTTTATTTTGGGGGGCTTTGTTATTTTATTAGGGGGCTTAGAGTAGGTGTAATTAGTTTAAAATTGTTGTAATATTTTTCTTATGTTTGTAAATATTTTTTTATTTTTTGTAACTTAGTTCTTTTTTATTTTTTGTACTTTAGATAGTTTATTTAATTGTATTTATTTGTAGCAATTGTGTTTAATTAATTTATTGATAGTGTAGTGTTAGGTTAATTGTAGGTAATTGTAGGTAGTTTATTTAATTATTTTATTGATAGGGTAGTGTTAAGTTTAATTATATCTTAGGTTAGGATTTATTTTACAGGTAAATTTGTTATTATTTTAAATAGGTAACTATTAAATAGTTCTTAACTATTTAATAGCTATTGTACCTGGTTAAATAAATACAAAGTTACCTGTAAAATAAATATTAATCCTAAAATAGCTATAATATAATTATAATTTATATTGTAGCTATATTAGGATTTATTTTACAGGTAAGTATTTAGCTTTAAATAGGAATAATTTATTTAATAAGAGTTAATTTATTTCGTTAGATGTAAATTATATTTAAGTTAGGGGGGTGTTAGTGTTAGGGTTAGACTTAGCGTTAGGGGTTAATACATTTATTAGAATAGCGGTGAGGTCCGCTCGGCAGATTAGGGGTTAATAATTGAAGGTAGCTGTCGGCGATGTTAGGGAGGGCAGATTAGGGGTTAATACTATTTATGATAGGGTTAGTGAGGCGGATTAGGGGTTAATAACTTTATTATAGTAGCGCTCAGGTCCGCTCGGCAGATTAGGGGTTAATAAGTGTAGGCAGGTGTCGGCGACGTTGAGGGGGGCAGATTAGGGGTTAATAAATATAATATAGGGGTCGGCGGTGTTAGGGGTAGCAGATTAGGGGTACATAGGGAGAACGTAGGTTGCGGCGGTTTACGGAGCGGTAGATTAGGGGTTAAAAAAAATATGCAGGGGTCAGCGATAGCGGGGGCGGCAGATTAGGGGTTAATAAGTGTAAGGTTAGGGGTGTTTAGACTCGGGGTACATGTTAGAGTGTTAGGTGCAGACGTAGGAAGTGTTTCCCCATAGGAAACAATGGGGCTGCGTTAGGAGCTGAACGCTGCTTTTTTGCAGGTGTTAGGTTTTTTTTCAGCTCAAACAGCCCCATTGTTTCCTATGGGAGAATCGTGCACGAGCACGTTTTTGAGGCCGGCCGCGTCCGTAAGCAACTCTGGTATCGAGAGTTGCATTTGCGGTAAAAATGCTCTACGCTTCTTTTTTGGAGCCTAACGCAGCATTTGTTTGAACTCTCGATACCAGAGTTAATTTTATGGTGCGGCCAGAAAAAAGCCCGCGGAGCGTTAACAGCCCTTTTACCGCCGAACTCCAAATCTAGGCCTGTATTTCTAATTCAAAAGTCAAAATAAGTCTGCGCCATTTCCGCAAAAAAAGATTCAATCTGTTATTAACGTCCATTCTCATGACCATTTGTTCTGTGAATATTTGTAGCTTCAGCATGTTTTTGAATCCCGTGAAGGATGGGCCTACACCCTTGGTCCACTGTTTGAATATGCATTTCCTTGCCCCCAGTACCACCAAACTTAATACTGCGTCATGCTGTTTATACTGTGGGTCCCATTGCAAATAGAAAATGGATTTGGGGTGCAAAGTAAGTGGGATATGTAATTTATGATTAATCCAATATTGGATTCTACCCCAGTATTGTCTAACTAGCGGGCAAGCCCACATATAATGTAGGAGGCTCGGAGACTCGAACGAACACTTAACACATTTATTGGACCAGTTAGTAGCCCATTTAGCTATTACTCTTGGTGTGAGGTATGCTCTGTGGAGAATGCGTATCTGGGACTCCCTGAACGCTGCAGACAGCGTGGCTTTCCTTGTTTTTTCCATACTATCTTGTATCACCTCCCAGGCGATTTCCCTGAGTCTCTCCTTAACCCATCCCGATTTTAGCGTTATTTGCAAGTCTTGTAAGCGGCTATGCAAAAGTGTCTGGTAAATCTCTGATAGAGAAAATTTGCTGATTTGATATAATGCTTGTGTAAGACGGAAAGGGGATCCAACCAAAAATTCCGGGTTGTCTCTAACCAGAGTCCCCACATAGTGTCGTATTTGCAGAAATGCATAAAAGTGAGTTCTAGGTATGTTATGTTTCCTTTGTAGAGTTCCAAATGTTTTAACGGATCTCAAGAGGGGGTCTAACAATTGTTTAATAGAGGTCAGACCTCTTTGCTCCCATAGTGCGAAAGGGAGTGTCTCGGACCCCGATGGAAAATCCATGTTTTTAACAATAGGTAGGTAGGAGG
This sequence comes from Bombina bombina, assembly GCF_027579735.1. NCBI lineage: Eukaryota > Metazoa > Chordata > Amphibia > Anura > Bombinatoridae > Bombina > Bombina bombina. The sequence goes on from NC_069500.1 coordinate 222,930,011, forward strand.
AAGCATGGCATGACTTTTTCAAAAATGTATGTGCTTGTTGCCAAGCTTTTAAGGGGTCTCTGTACAGTATATCAAGGACCAGGGTTTTAATGTTTTTAAGATTTGTTATATGCAGCAGATAAGCTAATGATATATCTCCCAGCACCGCTTGTTCTAATGTGCGCCTGCAAAAGTGATTTGTACCCACCTGCCAGTCTATCACCAGGCGAAGTCTGGGAGAGCAAGTCTCCCATTTAGGTAACCCATACTTAACTTATTTACTGAGATGCGGGTTTCCCTCTCCTCCATACAAAGTATATCGCCCCGCTATTAAGCATTTTGACATCCGATTTAGTCAAAAGTAGGGGAAGCATAAGTAACGGGTATAACAATCGGGGCAGGACTACCATCTTGAGGAGGCTAATCCTACCCAAAAGGGACAATGGTAAAGATTTCCAACTTCTCATCTGAGCCTGAAGTTTGGCACACAAAGGAGTTAAATTATTAGAGTATAACTTATTAGGATTAGCCGCAATTTTTATTCCCAGGTAGGTAATATTATGCTTAGCCACAGTGAAAGGGTACCTATTATCAGAACTCTCCTCCCTCTTGAGCCACAGAATCTCAGACTTTTACATGCTTACCTTGTAGCCTGAGAAAGAACTGAATTTGTGTAAAGCATCCATGATAGAGGCTACATGCGTCTGGGGGTTCTAGACAAATAAGAGCATATCTTCAGCATATAGTGCTAGGTCAAAAATATATGCAGTGAAAATTGGATGCGCCCAATATTGGTATATTCAATCTAGTGAACTGAATACTTAAACACTCAAATATAATAATTATATTAAGTATCAAATTCCAAGTGATGCAATTGTAAATGTTACAAATATCTCTTAATGCTCTATGTATATCAGAGAGCAAATCTATATGTATAAAAAAGCAGATGAAACAAATACAAATGCAAAATATATCACACAGTATTATATTAGCATATCAAATAATACTGAAAAACAGCGCAAAGTTCGTGTAATAATAAAAGTTCAAAAGCACTTATCCAAAGTTAAATGGATCTCTCCTAGGACATCTAAAGGAATGTCCCACAAATATCCAAAAAAAAGTCGCGGCAAGCTGCTTCTTCCAAAATCTGTTGGTGTTCAAATTCGTGTTCTATAGGGTATTAAAAAGAAGAAGAAGGCGCCACCATAGTGCACAATCAATAATGCAGATAAAAGCCAGTACACAATTGTACGTACTTACAGGATTATAGGCACTTGAGAAGTGTTACAAGGGCTTCCTGGACTCTTAAAGTTGTCCAGACAACTTTCCTCTGTGTTATCCAGGCCACTGTAACCTCTAGTCGGCTACCACAAACAGGATTCGGAAAAGATGTTATTGAAAAACTGCAGTTACCAAATTATAACTTTCCCAGCTCTGTAATAGCCTTCACAAACTCTGTGTGGTATTCACAAGCTATGCTGGTTTACAATAGATTAAAATAATGCTTGTGGAAAAAGTCTAATATCATTAAAAGACTTTAATCTTAAAAACACCTATAGTGCTAGGTGTTGGGGCTCATCTGCAATGTCAATGCCTGGGAAGGACTGCCTTAACTTGATGGCCAATGGTTCTAAGGCCAGGTTGAAGAGAAGGGGTGACAAGGGGCAAACCTGTCTGGTTACTCTTTGTAAGTGTATGTCTGGTGAGAACATATTAATAAATATAATGGCAAAAGGGGAGCAATACAAGTTCATTATAAATGAAAGGAAGGGCCCAGAGAAATTAGATTTGATCATTGTGGACAAAAGATGATCCCATTCTACTCGGTCGAAGACCTTCTCTGCGTTCAAGGACAGCAGGAAGGCCTCCGGCAACCTGTTTTTTGCCCCCCCGACCATTGGCCCAGAAGTGTTGAATTACTTGCAAAACTCTGCGTACATTAACCACCGACGACCTTGCAAACATGAATCCCGTTTGATCCTCATGAATTTTGTCGGGCAGGATAAATTTCAGCTTCTTGGCTAGCAGTTTGGTTAATATTTTATAGTCCGAGTTCAATAAAGAAATTGGCCTATAAGATTCAGGCAACAGACTATCTTTTCCTGGCTTAGGGATCAAAGTGATGTAAGATGCTGAGAATGTAGGTGTAGGTTTTACTTCTCTCTCAAAATAACCAGCAAATAATTCAGTGAGGATCGGGGTCACCTGTGCCTTAAGTAAACGGTAGAACTCGATTGGTAGTCCGTCAGGACCCGCAGCTTTTCCCAATGAGATGGACATAATGGTTTTGTCCACTTCCTCTCTACTTATAGGGGTGTTTAATTTATCCCTTTGCACATCTGAAATTTGCGGGATAGCGATGGAGTCCCAAAACTCCTCCTGTATGTCACTCCCGGTCGAATGGATACTAGTGTACAAGGAAGAGTAATATGACGCAAACGCTTCGGCTATGAGTTTGGAGTCCCGGACAATTTTTCTCTTTGATTTCAGCACAGTAACGCACTTAGTGGTGGTTCTGATGTTAACTAATGATGCTAAAAGTTTTCCCAATTTATCCCCATATCTGTAATATTTACCCCTGATACACATGAGCGACTGTGAGGCTAGATGAGCCAGCGTGGCATCATATTCTTTTTTTATAGCTATGTATTTCAGGTGGTTCTGACTAGAGGGGGCAGTACAGTACAGAAGATAAGCTTCCACCAGACCATCTCTCAATTTGTTGATTTTCTCCGTACATTGTTTTTTTCGATGCACTAGGTAGGCAATGATATTACTCGACAGTACCGCCTTCACTGTGTTCCAAAATAGCTCCGGAGTGCTCAGGTATTGTGTGTTATTAGCCCGAAAATCGTCCCAACACTCTATTAGGTAGTTTTGGAATTCTAAAGGTACGTCTATTACTCACAGGAGTGCTATAGGGGCAGGGTCAGAGACAATAACCTCTCCGATCTTGGCGTCTATAATTTGAGTGATTAGCGAGTTTGAGACCGAAAAAGGTCAATACGCGACATAGAGGGCGAAGTCTGTGAGATGCACGTGTAATCTTTTCCATCAGGATTTAGCTGCCGCCAAATGTATGCAACATCCAAGGACCTCCCCAATAGGGAAAAAATGTCCAACTCAAATTTGTCTGAAATCTTAGGGGCGTTGTTTTGAGTTGATTCTCGTGATTTTCTTAGTCTATCACAATGGGGGTTAGATTAAAATCACCTCCTAATATAATATGAGTACCCAGATATGGAGTGAGCACAGATACTAGGACATCCCAGAATTCTCTTTTTTTTTTTTGTTAGGAGCATATATGTTGCAAAGTGTGTATACATTTCCTGCAATACAAACTTGCACTATGATACATCTGCCCTCTGGGTCCTTAAGTACATTCATGCTTTCAAATTCTAGATTTTTCCCAAAAAGTATGGCCACTCCTCTACTGGCGGTTTTATATGAAGCAAATTCAACCCTTCCCACCCAGTCTGATCTAAGTTTTTCGTGTTCTAGGTCCGAGATATGTAATTCTTGAAGAAACGCAATTTCTGCTCCCTTTTTCCGCAGCTGAGTTAAGATCATTTTTCTTTTGATGGGGGAATGAATTCCCCCTACATTCTATGAATATAAATTAAATATAAAGCTCTAAAATGTATCCTGTCTGATCTCTGTGTATGCGTGTGGGGAAATGGTTGCGATGTATGTGGAAGAGGGACAAGAGAAAAGAACAAAAAAACACTTCTCACAATAATGCATAGGCTCCCGGTTCAGCCTCATGCAAAGCAGAGACGCCACCAGGCCCCACCATCCAACTTTGTTCCCCTGTTGCATCTGAGAAAGATAAATATTTATCACATTGTTACAATTATTTACATTTTCATAACCTTCAACAAAGGACATGCTGTGATATGTGCTATCATAGTATGCCCTGTGCAGTCTTTGACTTCCTTCCAAGTCTAAACCGACCTAAAAAACTTTTACAACTTAACTTAAACTTTCTTATCTCCAAATAGAGACAACCTAACCAATAACAAATATTGCCCTGCAGAATTTCCAGAGCGAAAAAGGTCTTATATATCATAAATATTCCTCTTTTATCATATTTATCTAGGTAACCATAGTAACATTTTTTAAACTTTTTTTATTATCGACACCAAACGCATCAATTAAAGGTCTGTAGCCCAGCCGCCCACCCAGACCCCAGCCAATGAGCCGCTCACATTTTCCATTACAGACAGGTCATATAGTCGTCGGGGAGCTAAGGCACAGCACCAGACCCATTTAGCATTAACCTTAACTGTCTGATGCCATAATTGCATTAAAAGGAAAATCCAGTACATAAAAAGTAAACTCAACACATGATAACTTGTGAAATACAAGGTTACATAACCCAAACTGTTTTTTCCAGGAAATCTTGAGCCTCAGAAGGAGAGTCAAAAAACCCTGGCCCTCTTGATGTAATAAGCTTAAACCTAGCTGGGTATAAGAGGTAGGCTTGCTTCCCCTCTCTGTTCAGTATTGAGCACAATGGGTAGAATTCCCTTCTACATTTCATCAGGTCAACAGAGAAATCCTGAAATAGAAGCAGACGTGTATTTTCATAATTCAATGTTTCTAGTTTCCTGTAGGCCCTGAGGATTGCGACCTTGGTTTGAAAGTGTAGAAATGTAATCATAACAGGTCGGGGTTGAAACAGATTACCTGCTCCAAACCTATCTGGACCTACTCTGTGCACCCTTTTTATGCTACCAATGAAGCCCCCTGTGGGCATGTTCAACAGTGTGGGAAGAGTATTTTCTACAAAATGCAGGATATCGGATTGCTTTACCGTCTCCGGTAGGCCCAAGAGATGCACATTATTGCGTCTCAATCTATTTTTAAGATCATCTATTTTTTGTTGTAAGGCTCAAGCTTGACTTTCTAGCACCTCATTTTTACCCATATTTGTGACATTAGAATCCTCTAAATCGGAGATTCTGTTTTCAGCCTCCACAACTCTAGTAGAAAATTGCTTAACATCATCAGAGAAGGTGTCCACCCCTCTTTGCAAGTTATCTATTTTGGGCATAAATAGGATAGAGATCTGTTTAACAATTGGGTGTGTATCCAGGGAGCTACCTTCTAATAAAACCTCTGTAGTGCACCCCTGATTAGCAGCATCTGTTCCTGCTTTAGCTCTGTGCTCGCTATTTTTACCACGGCTTGCCATTGGGCTATTTAAATATTTCTCCATGCACCTGCAAACCAATTATAGCCCTTAATACTGCAGGAAAAATACACATACAATATAATCGTACTTTCCAGAATAAAGAGACACCAAGCAAAACAGAGCATTACCTAAACACAAAAGTCAAACATTTTGCGAACAGCAAATTTTCTACAATGTCAGGATACAGGTAAATGACATATATGTATATTTACTAATATATATATATATATATATATATATATATATATATATATATATATATATATGTGTGTGTGTAAATAATATAAAAAGGATTTGTGTATATATGAGGCCGTATATTTTTTTCAGATGTGCTGTAGAATAGCAATTCTGATGGAAAAGGATTGATTTAAAACCCATAGGCAGTCCTCCCCCACTTCTTTCAATTACACAGGACACTCATAGAAGTAATTTCAAAAGAGACATTTCTAGCTAGAGTGTGAAAATAAAGTCCATATCAGATTGTAACTGAAATTTTCTTCTGGCACTAAAGCATTTAGGCCATCAACCCCTTTTAAAACTTCAAAATACAACATTTGCTTGTTAATTGGAAGTGCAAACTTCAGAAAACTCTTTACCCCATACAGTGAGTGAAGACGAAGTGTCTGGGATATGTCTTTAAGGCCTAATGAGATGGAAATTAGCATGCTGGAATCTCAAAGGTACATGCCCATATATGGGTTTCCTACCCAAAATGTAGCCGCTTTGTCTAGGTAAAAGGCTTGAAATCACAAACATTCTCAGGGACTATATTGTTAACAGCCATGTGTAAATTATCTCCCATGGAGTTTACCATGTACCAACAAAACAGCAGAAAGTATGTTGTATTGTAACTTTGAAATTCACTGAAAATATAACTGGTATAATTTTGTTTCTTATAGAACAATGATTTATCTGCTGTATTTGGTATTAATATATATATATATATATATATATATATATATATATATATATATATATATATATATATATATATATTCAGACAAACATATTAAATATGCCTCAGATTGTATTATATTATATACCTATGGACATGGGAAATACAATTCAGATTTATAATAGATTAAATAACAATTTTAATAATCCCATGTTTGAAATATATATAACATGTTTTCTGTTTTTCCAGATGGAGCTAAAATATGATAGATACAGGATTGCATACATGGGATGAATTAATTCATATCATATGATTATGCACTAAATGTTTATAAAATTTTAAATACATCTCTTGAAATATAGTGAGATGGATATATGGAAGTCACTTTGATGTGATATGACTATAAAATATTGATGTTTGATATCAAATTGTAAATTTTCTGTTATGCTAAATGAAATATAAATGCTAACAAGAGAAATGTATTAATGCAATTATTTAAAGTATGTTAAATAACCATTATATAGGGAGATATTGGGATTAACAGTATAATTCTTTTTATATAAAATAATATTAAAAACATAAGGTATCTACTATTGGAATAATCAGAAAATTGACATGAGGCTATCCTGCCTGGAATTCGGATTGTAAGTAATTAATTTAAGAAATTAGGATGATTCTAAATAATCAGTATATGGGATATTTTAAAATTTAGCAAACATAAATGTTAGAAATGGTTGAGTGAATCTGTTTGTATTGTCTGCTGCCCCCCGATGGACAAAATCCGGTGTTGTGATGCAGGTATAACAACCAAAAGATGATTGGTTGTTACAAAGATGCATCTCCTTGACAACATACATTCACAAGGTGAACCAATCAGAAGGGACAAGGTTCCAAAGGGCCGCCCATATTTCTCACCTATGATTAAACAATATAAGTGGTAGGCAGGACAGGAGAAGGACTGACTGGCTACTAAGGATTTTTACAAAACTGACTGAAAACTGTTGCGTGGCAGACAGTCAAACTATAATCAAAGTGGGCCATACTTTTTCTTATCAATTGCCATTACACTTTTTTTTATATGAGGTGAGATTATTCCTATTAAGAAATACTGGATAGCGATTGGTGTTCGGACTAATATATTAAAAGATTGCTATAGTAAATAAATTCAAAGAGCAGTTTGTATTTTAGCTCATATTCATAGCCTATGTATTGTTAAACATATATCCTTAATGCTAAATTGTTTTATTTGTGCAAATATAGAGTTATAATTCATAGTTTGGCTATTGGCACAAATAATATATACAATATCTGATGTTTTAATAGAAGTGTATATTGTACTATTGTTTAACTTAGCACTGTTAATTATATTGCTGAATGTTAAGAAGCTGCTATCTTAAATCTCATTGTGTTAACTGAGTGAAATTTTATTGTGAATAAGGCTTGTTTTAAAGGTAAATTTTTATGAGCTTTGTAAAGAGTATAGCATTTTTTAATAGTTTTTAAATGTGTATAGTATTGACTCACATTCTGATCCCTACAAATATATTCCAATGTGTTCATAGATATTAACTAATAAAAAGAATCCAGAAATTTATATTAATTTTATTGTCTTAGCATATGCATATTTGATTGTGGGTTTTGTTTAAAGAAAGATTTTTAAATATATTAAGTTGTAACCCTGCCATATACTCACATATTATTTGGAGAGTACTGCTAAGATTCTTATAAATATACTGACAGCAAAGTAAAGTTTTTGTTTTCCTTTTTTTTTCTCCTGTTCTCCCCCTTTTCTCTTCCCTCTCCTTAGTGCAGCACTGTAGTGAGGCAAGTTCTGTTCAGATCAGTTCTCTCTCTCCTCTGTCAGAGTAGACTAGCAGATCGTACTGTGTCAGTTTATGTGCAGAATATCCAAAGTTAATAAGTATGTGCTTTGGAAAACAAGTCTCACCAGTCTTGATCTCAGCAGTTCCTACCCTCTAATATATAGTACTAACAGCACGATGCTACCATAATAGCTGACTTGTGTCTTTTAGCGTAAGAATAAGCCCAAATCCAGCTTGTTAAAGAGCCATGGAAACAAGCTCCAAGAGTCTGAATTTATCCCTGGATGACGTCCGTGGGGGAACTATGGAACCTTTTGGCCTTTATTCTGTGGCGTTTACTTATAATTTTAGCCTTGCAACCTTCATGCAGTCAATGTGTATGCATATATATTACGTTACCCGCACCAAACTGCTTCACTTGCTGCCTTCAGCTTAGGAACCAATGCTGTTAGCTCAGCCAGCTGTCCACGAGGTCCGGTGTAGATAAGGAGGGCTGCCAAGATGGCGCTTGCTGAATTCGCACCTATTCTCAATGCCGGCAATTCTTACTGCCCCACAATCTCCAGTCTATTGTCGTGGATGGCATCTCCCTTCAGATGGGTTGTGTCTCCGGCCAGGTAATCAGAGTTCCCGTGCGAGATTGCACCTCTTTCACTTCAGGTGACTATGGCTCGTGGAGTCACTTTCAACTGGGTTGTGACCTCAGCCCCGATTTTCACTTCTGAGACTCACCCACCTCTCCACTTACGGATCTACACTCCAGGGGTCTTTATTATGTGTTGTGTGTTGATCTAGACTGTGCCCGACTGGCGCTCAAGGTTTCTGTGAGTTCCGGGACTAGGTAGATTAACAGCTCTTGTGAGGTTTTCGAGGACTTTACAGACAATCCTCTACTCTGGGCAGCTCACTCTGCCAAGGATACTCACTTGGGCAAAAGGTAATAGCATGAATCAGAGCAAAAGTGGCATAAAATTACACAAAACACCCCAAGTTTGGGCACTCAGTATATGGAGCAATGAATCCCTGCTGCGACTCCCCAACCTATTCTTGAGATTTTAATATAAAATGTTTAGTTATGCATTAAGAAAACAACTAATTTTCATTATTTATTTTGTCTTTGTTTAATGTGATTTAGCTATTAAAATTGAGTTTTTCTAATTATCAGAACTTGGAATGCACTGTGCTGACTTTTCAAGGCTAACCCTGCTACATATCTTTCCCTAATTGGATTTATCAGATAACAACTGCATATCAATGCATTTTATACTAACTTTATAAGGCAAATGGTGGGTGGAGTTTGGCTATGGAAAAATAATTGCAGGAAAAAGGATGTTCATTTATTTTAAAACATTAAAGGGACACTAAACCCAAAATTTTTCTTTCACGATTCGGATAGGGCATGCAATTTTAAGTAATTTTCTAATTTACTTCTATTATTACTTTTTTCTTTGTTCTCTTGTTATCTTCATTTGAAAAAGCAGGAATCTAAGCTAAGAAGCCGGACTATTTTTGGTTCAGACCCTGGATAGCGCTTGCTGATTGGTGGCTACATTTAGCCACCAATCATTAAGCACTTACCCAGGTTCTGAACAAAAAATGGGCCGACTCCTAGGCCTACATTCTTGCTTTTCAAATAAAGATAGCAAGAGAATGAATAAAATGTTATCATTGGAGTAAATTAGAAAGTTGCTTAAAATTGCATGCGCTATCTGAATCATGGGTTTAGTGTCGCTTTAAGGCTTGGCTGATCTATTATTGTAAAGCAACACAACAGAAATGTCTTGTAATTACAAGGTGTTTACTGTCCCATAATGTTTAAATAATAGGGAAATATTAGTCATTTGTGACAGTTCTAGTGAATTGCTGATTTTGATATTTCAAAACGCTTTTAAGGGAGCTGGTATAGGATAATAGTGACAGTACCTGATAGATGTGGCTACAATGTGTGGAAACCTGTAGTGTTCCACATAATCCCTACAACACAGAGAGCTTTAAAAGCCAATGTACTGATTTAGTTATGGTGCAATTGTTTTCACGTGCATATAAGAATTAAAGGGAAGCCCAAAAAATGTCTTCCACAATTCAGATGGACAATACAATTTTAAACAGCATTCCAATTTACTTCTGTTATCTAATTTGCTTCGTTCTTTAGTTATCCTTCATTGAAAAAAATAGCAATGCACATGGGTGAGCAAATCCCACAAGGAATCAATGTGCAACAAGCAATCAGCAGCTACTGAGAATATTCAAATATACTTTTCAACAAAGGATATCAAAAGAATGAAGCAAGTTAGATAATAGAAGTAAATTTTAATGTTGTTTAAAATGGCATGTTCTTTCTAAATCATGAAAGAAAAAAATGTTTTTCATGTCCCTTAAACACAGAGAAAAAATATTCTTAGCACTCCAAAAGAGTTTATACTTAAATGGATATTCTAGTCAAAATTGCAATTTCATTATTCAGATAAGGCATGCAATTTTAAACTTTCCAATGTATTTATCATTAAATTTGCTTTGCTCTCCTAGGCCTAGATTTAGAGTTCGGCGGTAAAAGGGCTGTTAACGCTCCGCGGGTTTTTTTCTGGCCGCACCATAAATTTAACTCTGGTATCGAGAGTTCAAACAAATGTTGCGTTAGGCTCCAAAAAAGGAGCGTAGAGCATTTTTACCGCAAATGCAACTCTCGATACCAGAGTTGCTTACGGACGCGGCCGGCCTCAAAAACGTGCTCGTGCACGATTCTCCCATAGGAAACAATGGGGCTGTTTGAGCTGAAAAAAAACCTAACACCTGCAAAAAAGCAGCGTTCAGCTCCTAACGCAGCCCCATTGTTTCCTATGGGGAAACACTTCCTACGTCTGCACCTAACACTCTAACATGTACCCCGAGTCTAAACACCCCTAACCTTACACTTATTAACCCCTAATCTGCCGCCCCCGAGATCGCTGACCCCTGCATTACACTTTTAACCCCTAATCTGCCGCTCCGTAAACCGCCGCCACCTACGTTATCCCTATGTACCCCTAATCTGCTGCCCTAACATCGCCGACCCCTATGTTATATTTATTAACCCCTAATCTGCCCCCCACAACGTCGCCGACACCTACCTACACTTATTAACCCCTAATCTGCCGAGCGGACCTGAGCGCTACTATAATAAATGTATTAACCCCTAATCCGCCTCACTAACCCTATAATAAATAGTATTAACCCCTAATCTGCCCTCCCTAACATCGCCGACACCTAACTTCAATTATTAACCCCTAATCTGCCGACCGGAGCTCACCGCTATTCTAATAAATGTATTAACCCCTAAAGCTAAGTCTAACCCTAACACTAACACCCCCCTAACTTAAATATAATTTTTATCTAACGAAATAAATTAACTCATATTAAATAAATGATTCCTATTTAAAGCTAAATACTTACCTGTAAAATAAATCCTAATATAGCTACAATATAAATTACATTTATATTATAGCTATTTTAGGATTAATATTTATTTTACAGGCAACTTTGTAATTATTTTAACCAGGTACAATAGCTATTAAATAGTTAAGAACTATTTAATAGTTACCTAGTTAAAATAATTACAAATTTACCTGTAAAATAAATCCTAACCTAAGTTATAATTAAACCTAACACTACCCTATCAATAAAATAATTAAATAAACTACCTACAATTACCTACAATTAACCTAACACTACACTATCAATAAATAAATTAAACACAATTGCTACAAATAAATACAATTAAATAAACTATCTAAAGTACAAAAAATAAAAAAGAACTAAGTTACAGAAAATAAAAAAATATTTACAAACATAAGAAAAATATTACAACAATTTTAAACTAATTACACCTACTCTAAGCCCCCTAATAAAATAACAAAGACCCCCAAAATAAAAAATTCCCTACCCTATTCTAAAATACAAAAATTACAAGCTCTTTTACCTTACCAGCCCTGAACAGGGCCCTTTGCGGGGCATGCCCCAAGAATTTAAGCTCTTTTGCCTGTGAAAAAAAACATACAATACCCCCCCCCAACATTACAACCCACCACCCACATACCCCTAATCTAACCCAAACCCCCCTTAAATAAACCTAACACTAAGCCCCTGAAGATCTTCCTACCTTGTCTTCACCTCACCAGGTATCACCGATCCGTCCTGGCTCCAAGATCTTCATCCAACCCAAGCGGGGGTTGGCGATCCATAATCCGGTGCTCCAAAGTCTTCCTCCTATCCGGCAAGAAGAGGACATCCGGACCGGCAAACATCTTCTCCAAGCGGCATCTTCTATGTTCTTCCATCCGATGACGACCGGCTCCATCTTGAAGACCTCCAGCGCGGATCCATCCTCTTCTTCCGACGACTAGACGACGAATGACGGTTCCTTTAAGGGACGTCATCCAAGATGGCGTCCCTCGAATTCCGATTGGCTGATAGGATTCTATCAGCCAATCGGAATTAAGGTAGGAATTTTCTGATTGGCTGATGGAATCAGCCAATCAGAATCAAGTTCAATCCGATTGGCTGATCCAATCAGCCAATCAGATTGAGCTTGCATTCTATTGGCTGTTCCGATCAGCCAATAGAATGCGAGCTCAATCTGATTGGCTGATGGGATCGGCCAATCGGATTGAACTTGATTCTGATTGGCTGATTCCATCAGCCAATCAGAAAATTCCTACCTTAATTCCGATTGGCTGATAGAATCCTATCAGCCAATCGGAATTTGAGGGACGCCATCTTGGATGACGTCCCTTAAAGAAACCGTCATTCGTCGTCTAGTCGTCGGAAGAAGAGGATGGATCCGCGCTGGAGGTCTTCAAGATGGAGCCGGTCGTCATCGGATGGAAGAACATAGAAGATGCCGCTTGGAGAAGATGTTTGCCGGTCCGGATGTCCTCTTCTTGCCGGATAGGAGGAAGACTTTGGAGCACCGGATTATGGATCGCCAACCCCCGCTTGGGTTGGATGAAGATCTTGGAGCCAGGACGGATCGGTGATACCTGGTGAGGTGAAGACAAGGTAGGAAGATCTTCAGGGGCTTAGTGTTAGGTTTATTTAAGGGGGGTTTGGGTTAGATTAGGGGTATGTGGGTGGTGGGTTGTAATGTTGGGGGGGGGGTATTGTATGTTTTTTTTTACAGGCAAAAGAGCTTAAATTCTTGGGGCATGCCCCGCAAAGGGCCCTGTTCAGGGCTGGTAAGGTAAAAGAGCTTGTAATTTTTGTATTTTAGAATAGGGTAGGGAATTTTTTATTTTGGGGGTCTTTGTTATTTTATTAGGGGGCTTAGAGTAGGTGTAATTAGTTTAAAATTGTTGTAATATTTTTCTTATGTTTGTAAATATTTTTTTATTTTCTGTAACTTAGTTCTTTTTTATTTTTTGTACTTTAGATAGTTTATTTAATTGTATTTATTTGTAGCAATTGTGTTTAATTTATTTATTGATAGTGTAGTGTTAGGTTAATTGTAGGTAATTGTAGGTAGTTTATTCAATTATTTTATTGATAGGGTAGTGTTAGGTTTAATTATAACTTAGGTTAGGATTTCTTTTACAGGTAATTTTGTAATTATTTTAACTAGGTAACTATTAAATAGTTCTTAACTATTTAATAGCTATTGTACCTGGTTAAAATAATTACAAAGTTGCCTGTAAAATAAATATTAATCCTAAAATAGCTATAATATAAATGTAATTTATATTGTAGCTATATTAGGATTTATTTTACAGGTAAGTATTTAGCTTTAAATAGGAATAAGTTATTTAATAAGAGTTAATTTATTTCGTTAGATGTAAATTATATTTAAGTTAGGGGGGTGTTAGTGTTAGGGTTAGACTTAGCTTTAGGGGTTAATACATTTATTAGAATAGCGGTGAGCTCCGGTCGGCAGATTAGGGGTTAATAATTGAAGTTAGGTGTCGGCGATGTTAGGGAGGGCAGATTAGGGGTTAATACTATTTATGATAGGGTTAGTGAGGCGGATTAGGGGTTAATATATTTATTATAGTAGCGCTCAGGTCCGCTCGGCAGATTAGGGGTTAATAAGTGTAGGTAGGTGTCGGCGACGTTGTGGGGGGCAGATTAGGGGTTAATAAATATAACATAGGGGTCGGCGATGTTAGGGGCAGCAGATTAGGGGTACATAGGGATAACGTAGGTGGCGGCGATTTGCGGTCGGAAGATTAGGGGTTAATTATTTTAAGTAGCTTGCGGCGACGTTGTGGGGGGCAAGTTAGGGGTTAATAAATATAATATAGGGGTCGGCGGGGTTAGGGGCAGCAGATTAGGGGTACATAAGTATAACGTAGGTGGCGGTCGGCAGATTAGGGGTTAAAAATTTTAATCGAGTGGCGGCGATGTGGGGGGACCTCGGTTTAGGGGTACATAGGTAGTTTATGGGTGTTAGTGTACTTTAGGGTACAGTAGTTAAGAGCTTTATAAACCGGCGTTAGCCAGAAAGCTCTTAACTCCTGCTATTTTCAGGCGGCTGGAATCTTGTCGTTAGAGCTCTAACGCTCACTGCAGAAACGACTCTAAATACCAGCGTTAGAAAGATCCCATTGAAAAGATAGGCTACGCAAATGGCGTAGGGGGATCTGCGGTATGGAAAAGTCGCGGCTGAAAAGTGAGCGTTAGACCCTTTAATCACTGACTCCAAATACCAGCGGGCGGCCAAAACCAGCGTTAGGAGCCTCTAACGCTGGTTTTGACGGCTACCGCCGAACTCTAAATCTAGGCCCTAGTATTCTTAATTGAAAGCTAAACCTAGGTAGGCTCATATACTCAATTCTAAGCCCTTGAAGGCCACCTTTTATCCCAGTGCATTTTGACAGTTTTTAACAGCTAGATAGGGGAAGTTCATGTGTGTCATAGAGATAACATTGTGCTCACTCCGGTGGAGTTATTTGTGAGTCAGCAATGATTGGCTAAAATGCAAGTCTGTCAAAAACACTGAAATAAGGGGACAGTCTGCAGAGTCTTAAATACAAGATAATCACAGAGGTAGAAAGTGTATTAATGTAACTGTGTTGGTTATGCAAAACTGGGGAATGGGTATTAAAGGGATTATATATATTTTTAAACAATAAAAATTCTGTAGTAGACTGTTCTTTTAACTGTCACTCATCCAGTCCCTTCAATGCAAAAAGATTTATCTTTTACCTCCCATCACAAAAAACCCTAGCCACTGTGTACTAAATCATCCTACCATAAGATAAAACCAAAACAGTGGACCCCCCACAGCCATTAACTGTATTGTCTGTCCTAATCCTTCCCAACCACAAAAAATAAATAAATAAATCAATAATCATGACTTTTCCTCAATTTTAAAGCAGAAATTCAGTCCAGCACACAGGTAAATTATGCAAGTCACAGTGACCAACTTCCTCTAGGTCCCAAGAACAATCCCAAAAACGACAAAAGGTGACAGCATAACCAATTTATTGTTTAAAACAACAGGGTAATGACAGCAACATTTCGGGACCTCTGTACCTTTCTCAAGCTGATATTTACACTGATTAGGATTACCTTATATAACTACACACCACTAGATGGCGCTAAAAACAGTATTAAAAAAAAATTAATTTACCCTTTACATACTTTTTCAATCACATTTTATAATCACATGTATCAAAAACATATTGCTTATATTTAAATTAATTTTAAATTAAATAGAGGCATCATATTTAATATATATACACACATAACTAGTGATACTAGTAACTTACTTATCTTAAATAAATACTGACAAATCCCAGTCTTTATTCATGCCATTAGGATACATAGTACCCAATTCATGAATCCAAAATGCCTCTCTTTGTTTGAGTAGGGAAACGTTCCCGAAACGTTGCTGTCATTACCCTGTTGTTTTAAACAATAAATTGGTTATGCTGTCACCTTTTGTCATTTTTGGGATTATTCCTCAATTTTAGCAGTCCTAACTGGTTAAAAATTGGTGCTTAGTTCGACCCTTTTTACAGCAACTTAGGTAGATATTAGATATAGACTCTAACACATTACTTTCTTCCCTCAAAATGGGCGCTTTCATTGTGATACAACAGTACCAATAAAGTCCCTACTAAAATGTACTGTAACCTAAGTTATGGCCGCCATCAGGGGGTGACAGGGATGAATCCTGTCAGGGGCCCAATGGGCTAGGGGGGGCCCCATGAGGCAAGAACTAAAAATAAAAAATAAAAAATATTTTTTTATTTTTTTTATTTTGGCAGCCACCAGTGGGTACTACAGCAGAGTGCTAATTGAGCATGGGAAATGTTATTACAATGAGTAAAGTATTAGCATTTGAAAGGATTTCTGCACTAAACCACTATGCACAGTGTGAGACAGACTTGGCACTTTGTTTGCATAGTGTTTGTTTGTATAGTGTGTGCCTGAGTCAGACGGCTGATCACTTTCATTTGCAGAGGAGGTAGGAATTACTTAGCAAACATTTTTTATTTCTTTGTGCAATTTAAGATTGTAACTTCAGTGTGGTAGTAGTTGTATGGTGGGGCCAGGGGTCCATAAAAACACATTTTTTAGCAGCAGTGTATTTATGATTATTTGACAATGCTGTAGAAATTCTATATTTAAAACCATGCAGAATTGATTCCTCCTCAATACACAAATGATATATATTACATTCCAGTTTACTGCCCCTTTATGCAAGGACTTCCCAGATACAAGGATGCATTTTATCTAAGATTTTTACATCTGCATAACATGTTATACTCTCAGACTAAGGCCTAGATTTGGAGTTTGGCGGTAGCCGTGAAAACCAGCGTTAGAGGCTCCTAACGCTGGTTTTAGGCTACCGCCGGTATTTGGAGTCACTCAAAAAAGGTTCTAACGCTCACTTTTCAGCCGCGACTTTTCCATACCGCAGATCCCCTTACGTCATTTGCGTATCCTATCTTTTCAATGGGATCTTTCTAACTCCGGTAACGACAAAACTCCAGCCGCAGAAAAAAGTCAGTAGTTAAGAGCTTTCTGGGCTAACGCCGGTTCATAAAGCTCTTAACTACTGTACTCTAAAGTACACTAACACCCATAAACTACCTATGTACCCCTAAACCGAGGTCCCCCCACATCCCCGCCACTCGATTATTTTTTTTTAACCCCTAATCTGCCGACCGCCACCTACGTTATACTTATGTACCCCTAATCTGCTGCCCCTAACACCGCCTACCCCTGTATTATATATATTAACCCCTAACTCTTATTAAATAAATTATTCCTATTTAAAGCTAAATACTTACCTGTAAAATAAATCCTAATATAGCTACAATATAAATTATAATTATATTATAGCTATTTTAGGATTTTATATTTATTTTACAGGTAACTTTGTATTTATTTTAACCAGGTAAAATAGCTATTAAATAGTTAAGAACTATTTAATAGCTAAAATAGTTAAAATAATTACAAATTTACCTGTAAAATAAATCCTAACCTAAGTTACAATTAAACCTAACACTACACTGTCAATGAATTAATTAAATAAAATACCTATAATTATCTACAATTAAACCTAACACTACACTATCAATAAATAAATTAAATACAATTCCTACAAATAAATACAATGAAATATACTAACTAAAGTACAAAAAATAAAAAAGAACTAAGTTACAAAAAATAAAAAAATATTTACAAACATTAGAAATATATTACAACAATTTTAAACTAATTACACCTACTCTAAGCCCCCTAATAAAATAACAAAGCCCCCCAAAATAAAAAAAATGCCCCACCCTATTCTAAATTACTAAAGTTCAAAGCTCTTTTACCTTACCAGCCCAGAACAGGGCCCTTTGCGGGGCATGCCCCAAGAAGTTCAGCTCTTTTTCCTGTAAAAAAAACATACAATACCCCCCCCAACATTACAACCCACCACCCACATACCCCTAATCTAACCCAAACCCCCCTTAAATAAACCTAACACTAAGCCCCTGAAGATCTCCCTACCTTGAGTCGTCTTCACCCAGCCGAGCCAAATTCTTCATCCAACCGGAGCAAGAAGAGGTCCTCCATCCGGTAGAAGTCTTCATCCAAGCGGGGCAGAAGAGGACTTCCATCCGATTGAAGTCTTCATCCAAGAGGCATCTTCTATCGTCATCCATCCGGAGCGGAGCGGCAGCATCCTGAAGACCTCCGACGCGGAACATCTATCCTGGCCGACGACTGAACGACGAATGACGGTTCCTTTAAATGACGTCATCCAAGATGGTGTCCCTCGAATTCTGATTGGCTGATAGGATTCTATCAGCCAATCGGAATTAAGGTAGGAATATTCTGATTGGCTGATGGAATCAGCCAATCAGAATCAAGTTCAATCCGATTGACTGATCCAATGAGCCAATCAGATTGAGCTTGCATTCTATTGGCTGTTCCGATCAGCCAATAGAATGCGAGCTCAATCTGATTGGCTGATTCAATCAGCCAATCAGATTTTTCCTACCTTAATTCCGGGGTTAATGTTTGAAGTTAGGTGCCGGCGATTTTAGGGAGGGCAGATTAGGGGTTAATACTATTTATTATAGGGTTAGTGAGGCGGATTAGGGGTTAATAACTTTATTATAGTAGCGCTCAGGTCCGGTTGGCAGATTAGGGGTTAATAAGTATAGGCAGGTGGAGGCGACGTTGTGGGGGGCAGATTAGGGGTTAATAAATATAATATAGGGGTTGGCGGTGTTAGGGGCAGCAGATTAGGGGTACATAGGGATAATGTAAGTAGCGGCGGTTTACGGAGCGGCAGATTAGGGGTTAATAATAATATGCAGGGGTCAGCGATAGCGGGGACGGCAGAATAGGGGTTAATAAGTGTAAGGTTAGGGGTGTTTAGACTCGGGGTACATGTTAGAGTGTTAGGTGCAGACGTAGGAAGTGTTTCCCCATAGTAAACAATGGGGCTGCGTTAGGAGCTGAACGCGGCTTTTTTGCAGGTGTTAGGTTTTTTTTCAGCTCAAACAGCCCCATTGTTTCCTATGGGGGAATCGTGCACGAGCACGTTTTTGAGGCTGGCCGCGTCCGTAAGCAACTCTGGTATCGAGAGTTGAAGTTGGGTTAAATATGCTCTACGCTCCTTTTTTGGAGCCTAACGCAGCCTTTCTGTGGACTCTCAATACCAGAGTTATTTTAAAGGTGCGGCCAGAAAAAAGCCAGCGTTAGCTACGCGGGTCGTTACCGACAAAACTATAAATCTAGCCATAAGATTGCTCAGTGTTGGAAATGTGTGATATCCTGTTTTGAACAAGAACTTATGCAGTGTTTTTAGAATAAGGGTTTGTTGCTCTTTAAATGAATAAAACAGGCAGTATGGTTTGAACTACCTGTTGAATCACTAGTGAGTCTTTTACTGTAAGAAAACTTTGTAGATGCCAGGCAGAAGCAAGGAATAAATGAGTAGAAACAATGTTGCAATATTGGTATGAAACTTAAGCAAACAATTCAGAGATGTGATAGAATAAATGAGTCTTTTGGTATACTTATAACATCAGTAGTTGTATCCTTATTGTAATAATCCCCAGGAACGTCTTCACGCACTCACACACTCATACATAAAATATATACAACACAGTCAGACTTTCGTAGTTACCGGTTGAATATTCAGCAGAGGATTTTAGCAAGGTTAATGCGGATGCTTTCCAGAGAGAGATAAGATAAGTAATAGATCCTTTAGAATTGGATGAAGTATTACCTTAGATTTGAGGAGAACAGTTTACCTCTGTGACCGGTCCGGTATACGGCGTTGGTGTGAGTGCGGCTTCCGGAACGCTGCAAGTAGATCCAGTGGCTCCTTGATCCGGATTGAAGTATAATGGATTCAGGTAGAAATGGAGAAATAATTAAATACTTTTGGAAACAAAGTGATAAGCCAGAAATCCTCACTTTACAACTGATGTTCTGAGAAAAAGCATTACAAGGAGACAAGTTCGTAATACTCAAGAATAGGAATCACAACATAAAGAATGCGAACGGAAAAACTCCAAAGAGTAAAACAATTTTCAGGCAAGGAATGATTGTTCAGGTGTGCCTGATATAGGGTGGAGGAAAGGTAGGCGAGATATACCTTAAAGGTATATCACAAAATGAGACAGGTTAACTTAAAACTGTTCAGTTTACTCTACAGCTGACTTAATTTTGAAATGCATACCAACAATCTTAAATCCTGCATTTAACCAGATCTAATGGCATGAGTACCACAGCTTATGGTTCCACCAAGACCATATAGAGTTCAGCATTTTCAAAATCCACAAGTACAGCTGACAGATGGGAACATTTGTACACTATATTTGACGTGGTGCTCTTGGCTGGGGAAAATGGAGAAAATATCAAACAAACATATGTCAACATTTTAAAAATACTTTTCTTCATCTAGCCATCTACCCAGATCATTAATGTACAATTTTGAATTCACAGAATTATTTTTGTTTGCACATTTACAAATATGATTCTTTAAAAAGTGATCTCTTAATTTCTGCATTTTTTTTTATCATGCATGTCACACACTGTTGATTTAGGGGATGCAAGGTGCATAAATGGCATAAATGTTTCCTACTGTGAGTGTTTCTGTGGGTGTCTGTGTTTATGTCTTTGTGCTTTTGTTTGTGTCTCTATGAGTGAATATGTATTTTTTTTCTGTTGGTATCTCTGTGCGGGTGGGTGTGTATGTCTTTGTGCATTTTCTGTGGATGTCTGTGAGGGTGTGTGCACATGTCTTTGAGCTTTTTCTATGGGTGTCTCTGTGAGGGTGGGCGTGTGTTTGTCTTTGTGTATTTTCTCTGGATGCCTTTGTAAGGGTGGGTGTGTATGTCTGTGTTTTCTGTGGATGTCTCTGTGAGGGTGTGTGTGTGTGTATGTATGTCTGTGTTTTCTGTGGATGTCTCTGTGAGGGTGTGTATTTTCTGTGGGTGTCTCTGTGAGGGTGTGTGTATGTTTTTGCGTGTTTTCTGTGGATGTCTCAGTGAGGGTGTGTATGTATGTCTTTCTGTGTTTTTTGTGGGTGACTCTGTGTGTGTGTGTATGTCTTTCTGTGTTTTTTGAGGCTGTCTCTGTTGGTGTTTCCTTGGGTGTATGTGCAAGTTTGAGTTTGTGTGTGTGTGTGTCCATTGTTTGTTCATTTTTAGGACATTTTGATCTTACTACTGATTATTCACATCTTTCTACAGACTTTGAGACTAATGAAACCTTTCCGGAAGTCACCAATCTACCATTTAACCTTTAAATTATTGTTTAGGCAGTTCAGGGCACTTCCTTTCCGCCACTGCATGCTGTTTTCATCATTTACTTGGTATCTTCCTTTACAAAAAGATAATCAGAACTCCATATTTTGTTTTCTAAATCTCCTTTTTTTTTTACAAAACTGTAGTTTACCTCATTACTTGTCAGGTCAATGTGCTAAGTGTCTGTTTGGGTGTCTGTATCTGAGTTTCTTTGCGTGTTTGCTAGAGTGTCTATATGTGAATTCTCATGTGTGAGTGTGTGTGTGTTTCAGTGTATGTTACTACCTTTACAACATTTCCAAGTTTAAATAGACACTTAAGAATAAAGTGCATATACGTTTGTAGTCACTTGGTCAAAAATTGCACATGTCAAAGGAGGGGGGGGGCCTGATCAATGGTTAAGTCAGGGGCCCCAAAATTTCTAGTGGCGGCCCTGCCTATAACTATCTCTGTCATGTAACCCAATTTGTACGTCTCAATTGTGATCTAGCAATAAATACAACATACCTTATTCAAACCATGATTATCCCACTGCAATTTTGTTTTTTCTTTTACACAAATTTATACATGATACAGATCAGTTGAATAAATGCATGAATTTTTATTTTTTTATATTTTAAAAATTACATAGCAGCTACAGGGAAGCCAAAAGATGGTTTGGATGCTAAGCAACCAAGGACACTGAGATATGCTGCTTTTATTTAACACTATACATCTGCAGCATAAAAAATAAGTTCTTTTGTATTCAATATATCCTGTGTAGTTTAGATATAAGAGAAAATGTTATGACCTAGATAAATACAACACTATGTTTCCATTTCCTTTGGTAGGATCAATTAGAGGTAAACTTTCACATTCAAGCAATAAATGCATACTTAAAAAAAAATAAACAAAATGGTAACATACAATTCTAGTAGCTAACAAAATGGTAACATACAATTCTAGTAGCTAGGTTGTCTGTGCACATGGATTACTTTTTTATTTTTTTATTAAATAAATGTAATCTTATTGGACAACATTTAAAGGGACATTCCAGTCAAAATTTGAATCCACATAGATACATTTCAGTTTTGAATAGAAGCATTTTTGTAATATATATGTATTAGCAAAAATGCTAATAAAAGCTATAGCTGTTGAAAAAGTGAATTTAAGTATGCACCGTGCACCATGATACAAGCCCCACTGGTGCTCTAAGCAGCTGCAGTGCTGGTGCACTGAGAATATCTAGCTATGCTTCACATGCACGTGCAGAGAAAAATGCTAGCAGTAAAACAGTGATAACTTGTACTAGAAGCATTCTTGCCAATGCATGTATATTGCAGATATGTTTATATTTAATTCATCATTATGCATTTCAATTTTGACCGGAATGTCCATTTAAGGGAATAAAAAGTACAATTATTAAAAAAAACTTGGCTCACATTAGAAAAACGAATGGCTAGATTACAAGTGGAGCGCTAATTTATTGCGTGCACTGGTATTAGCCACTGTTTATTTATTGCGTGCAAGGATATTAGCTACTGTGTGCAAATATCGCTTTCACAAAAGCGATATTTAGAACTCCACTTGTAATCTTGCCCTTATTGTATAATTCAATAGGAATTACAAAACAATGTTGTTATAAAAATCCTATTATCTTTTCTACAAATCCAGATGGTAATTAAAGATGCTTCAAAGTACAAAAATATAATGCTGTAATATGTTAGGAGTATTTTATTGCTTGCATAGAGCTGTGTTTAACCCTGAGGATAAAAACATAGGGCTATTTTACAAGTGACGCACTAACGTGAAATATTGTGCCTGCGCTTACTTACCCTCATATTACAAGATGAAAGTAAACGTCGGGTTAGCACGACTAAAGTCCTTGCTTAAAGGGTTAGGGTTAAATTAAAAGTTGCACCAAACACAGCATAAATATAATAAAACAAAGTGTTATACTGATACATACACTATCTAATAAAAATATTCATATAAATATTTAAAAAATTACAATATGATAAGGTATTTGAATAGAAAGGACTAAATTGTATACAGTGTATACATACATACATAAACATGTCTAAATATGTGTATGCATGTTTATATACACATGTAAATATGTGTATAAATGTGTATTTATGTGTCTATATGTGTATATATGTATATACATAAACACACACACATATATCTACACATATAAATACATCTACACATATATACAGTATACATATACTATATACCATATACTTTGGAGCCCTTTCCACTCAAATACCTGGAAACAAGAAAAATTATTTTTAATCAATTGTAATATATAATAATGTGTTTTACTCTGTATGTACTGTAAATATTTTACATTCCAATATTCTTTGCAAGGGAAAATGTACTATGTATTTTAAAATATATATTCCTAAATATATCTGTATATACCTATATAAATTCATATAGATATATGGGTATAGATATAGATTAAAAAAAACCCATATATATATATATATATATATATATACTATAATTGCGTTTGCAATGTCCGTCACCGTCAGCAGTTGCGCACGCATCCTCAATGAATGTTGGCATTGCGAGGCAGCCAACAGAATAGATTTAGAAAATGGCAGGGTGGTGAAAGAATACACCGAAGGTGATGCCACCCTGCCATTTTCGGAATCCACCGGGATGCAGCAAAGGCAAATGGAGCATTAAAAAAAAAAAAAAAAACACCGTCCGCACGAAGTATAACAAAAAAAACGAACCTCCCACACAAAGTATTAACACATACACGGCAAACCCGCACATCGCAAAATAATAAAGTAATTAACCCCTTAATTCTTTAACCGTCAACCATCCACATCGCAATAAACCTAATTACCCAATTAACCCCTAAACCGCAAAACCCCACATCGCAATAAACCTAGTTACCCTATTAACCCCTAAACCACAAAATCCCCACATCGCGATAAACATAATTAACCTATTAAAAACCCTAAACCACAAAACCCCCACATCGTAATAAACCTAATTACCCTATTAACCCCTAAATCGCAAAATCCCCACATCGCAATAAACATAATTAACCTATTAACCCCTAAACCGCAAAACTCCCACATCGCAATAAGCCTAGTTACCCTATTAACCCCTTAAACCACCAAAACCATCAACGCAAATAACTAATTAAATTACTAAGCCCCCTAACCTAACATCCCCTAACTTAACACCCCCTAAATTAACAAAAATTACCTAAACTAAAAAAAGATGAAGTTACAAAAAATAAAAAAAGCTAAGATTACAAAAATAAAAAAGGCTAATATTACAGAAAAACATAATTTATGTAAGAACTTACCTGATAAATTCATTTCTTTCATATTAGCAAGAGTCCATGAGCTAGTGACGTATGGGATATACATTCCTACCAGGAGGGGCAAAGTTTCCCAAACCTTAAAATGCCTATAAATACACCCCTCACCACACCCACAATTCAGTTTAACGAATAGCCAAGAAGTGGGGTGATAAGAAAAAAGTGCGAAAGCATATAAAATAAGGAATTGGAATAATTGTGCTTTATAAAAAAAAAATCATAACCACCACAAAAAAGGGCGGGCCTCATGGACTCTTGCTAATATGAAAGAAATGAATTTTATCAGGTAAGTTCTTACATAAATTATGTTTTCTTTCATGTAATTAGCAAGAGTCCATGAGCTAGTGACGTATGGGATAATGACTACCCAAGATGTGGATCTTTCCACGCAAGAGTCACTAGAGAGGGAGGGATAAAATAAAGACAGCCAATTCCTGCTGAAAATAATCCACACCCAGAATAAAGTTTAATGAAAAACATAAGCAGAAGATTCAAACTGAAACCACTGCCTGAAGTACTTTTCTACCAAAAACTGCTTCAGAAGAAGAAAACACATCAAAATGGTAGAATTTAGTAAAAGTATGCAAAGAGGACCAAGTTGCTGCTTTGCAAATCTGATCAACCGAAGCTTCATTCCTAAACACCCAGGAAGTAGAAACTGACCTAGTAGAATGAGCTGTAATCCTTCGAGGCGGAATTTTACCCGACTCGACATAGGCATGATGAAATAAAGATTTCAACCAAGATGCCAAAGAAATGGCAGAAGCTTTCTGGCCTTTTCTAGAACCGGAAAAGATGACAAATAGACTAGAAGTCTTTTGGAAAGACTTAGTAGCTTCAACATAATATTACAAAGCTCTAACAGCATCCAAAGAATGCAATGATTTCTCCTTAGAATTCATAGGATTAGGACATAATGAAGGAACAACAATTTCTCTACTAGTGTTGTTAGAATTCACAACCTTAGGTAAAAAATTCAAAAGAAGTTCGCAGCACCGCCTTATCCTGATGCAAAATCAGAAAAGGAGACTCACAAGAAAGAGCAGATAATTCAGAGACTCTTCTGGCAGAAGAGATGGCCAAAAGAAACAAAACTTTCCAAGAAAGTAATATAACGACCAAAGAATGCATGGGTTCAAAAAGGAGGAGCTTGAAGAGCCCCCAGAACCAAATTCAAACTCCAAGGAGGAGAAATTGACTTAATGACAGGTTTTATACGAACCAAAGCTTGTACAAAACAATGAATATCAGGAAGATTAGCAATCCTTCTGTGAAAAAAGAACAGAAAGAGCAGAGATTTGTCTTTTCAAGGAACTTGCGGACAAACCTTTATCTAAACCATCCTGAAGAAACTGTAAAATTCTCGGTATTCAAAAAGAATGCCAAGAAAAAAGATGAGAAAGACACTAAGAAATATAAGTCTTCCAGACTCTATAATATATCTCTCTAGATACAGATTTACGAGCCTGTCACATAGTATCAATCACAGAGTCAGAGAAACCTCTTTGACCAAGAATCAAGCGTTCAAACTCCATACCTTAAAATTTAAGGATTTGAGATCCTGATGGAAAAAAGAACCTTGCGACAGAAAGTCTGGTCTTAACGGAAGAGTCCACAGCTGGCAAGAGGCCATCCGGACAAGATCCGCATACCAAAACCTGTGAGGCCATGCTGGAGCTACCAGCAGGACAAACGAGCATTCCTTTAGAATCTTGGAGAATACTCTTGGAAGAAGAACTAGAGGCGGAAAGATATAGGCAGGATGACACTTGTAAGGAAGTGATAATGCATCCACTGCCTCCGCCCGAGGATCCCGGGATCTGGACAGATACCAGGGAAGTTTCTTGTTTAGATGAGAAGCCATCAGATCTATTTCTGGGAGTTCCCACATTTGAACAATCTGAAGAAATACCTCTGGGTGAAGAGACCATTCGCCCGGATGCAACGTTTGGCGACTGAGATAATCCGCTTCCCAATTGTCTATACCTGGGATATGAACCGCAGAGATTAGACAGGAGCTGGATTCCGCCCAAACCAAAATTCGAGATACTTCTTTCATAGCCAGAGGACTGTGAGTCCCTCCTTGATGATTGATGTATGCCACAGTTGTGACATTGTCTATCTGAAAACAAATGAACAACTCTCTCTTCAGAAGAGGCCAAGACTGAAGAGCTCTGAAAATTGCACGGAGTTCCAAAATATTGATCGGTAATCTCACCTCCTGAGATTCCCAAACCCCTTGTGCCGTCAGAGACCCCCACACAGCTCCCCAACCTGTAAGACTTGCATCTGTTGAGATTATAGTCCAGGTCGGAAGAACAAAGAAGCCCCCTGAACTAAACAATGGTGATCTGTCCACCATGTCAGAGAGTGTCGTATAATCGGTTTAAAGATATTAATTGAGATATCTTTGTGTAATCCCTGCACCATTGGTTCAGCATACAGAGCTGAAGAGGTCGCATGTGAAAACGAGCAAAGGAGATCGCATCCGATGCGGCAGTCCTAAGACCTAAAATTTCCATGCATAAGGCTACCAAAGGGAATGATTGTGACTGAAGGTTTTGACAAGCTGATATCAATGTTAAACTTCTCTTGTCTGACAAGGACAGAGTCATAGACACTGAATCTATCTGGAAACCTAAAAAGGTTACCCTTGTCTGAGGAATCAATGAACTGATTGGTAAATTGATCCTCCAACCATGATCTTGAAGAAACAACACAAGTCGATTCGTATGAGATTCTGCGAAAATGTGAAGACTGAGCAAGTACCAAGATATCGTCCAAATAAGGAAATACCAAAACCCTGTTCTCTGATTACAGACAGAAGGGCACCGAGAACCTTTGAAAAAATTCTTGGAGCTGATGCTAGGCCAAACGGTAGAGCCACAAAACTGGTAATGCTTGTCTAAAAAGAGAATCTCAGAAACTAAAAGTGATCTGGATGAATCGGAATATGCAGATATGCATCCTGTAAATCTATTGTAGACATATAATGCCCTTGCTAAACAAAAGGCAGGATAGTCCTACAGTTACCATCTTGAATGTTGGTATCCTTACATAACGATTCAATATTGATAGATCCGGAACTAGTCTGAAGGAATTGACCTTCTTTGGTACAATGAAGAGATAGAATAAAACCCCAGTCCCTGTTCCAGAACTGGAACTGGCATAATTACTCCAGCCAACTCTAGATCTGAAACACATTTCAGAAATGCTGAGCCTTTGCTGTGTTTACTGGGACACGGGAAAGAAAAAAATCTCTTTGCAGGAGGCCTTAACTTGAAGCCAATTCTGTACCTTTCTGAAACAATGTTCTGAAACCAGAGATTGTGAACGGAATTGATCCAAATTTCTTTGAAGAAAACGTAATCTGCCCCATACCAGCTGAGCTGGAATGAGGGCCGCACCTTCATGGGTACTTAGGAGCTGGCTTTAGGTTTCTATAAGGCTTAGATATATTCCAAACTGGAAATGGTTTCCAAACTGATACCGCTCCTGAGGATGAAGGATCAGGCTTTTGTTCCTTGTTTTGAGGAAAGGAACGAAAACGATTATTAGACCTAAATTTACCTTAGATTTTTTTTTCCTTTGGTAAAAAAGTTCCCTTCCCTCCCGTAACAGTTGAGATAATAGAATCCAACTGAGAACCGAATAATTTATTACCCTGGAAAGAAAGGGAAAGCAAAGTTGACTTAGAAGACATATCAGCATTCCAAGTTTTAAGCCATAAAGCTTTTCTAGCTAAAATAGCTAGAGACATATACCTGACATCAACTCTAATGATATCAAAAGATGGTATCACAAATAAAATTATTAGCATGTTATAGAATAATAATAATGCTATAAAATTATGATCTGTTACTTGTTGCGCTAAAGCTTCTAACCAAAAAGTTGAAGCTGCAGCAACATCCGCTAAAAATATAGCAGGTCTAAGAAGATTACCTGAACATAAGTAAGCTTTTCTTAGAAAGGATTCAATTTTCCTATCTAAAGGATCCTTAAATGAAGTACTATCTGCCGTAGGAATAGTAGTACGTTTAGCAGGAGTAGAGACAGCCCCATTAACCTTAGGGATTTTGTCCCAAAAAACTCTAATCTGTCAGATGGCACAGGATATAATTGCTTAAACGTTTAGAAGGAGTAAATGAATTACCCAAATTATTCCATTCCCTGGAAATTACTTCAGAAATAGCATCAGGGAGATTAAACAATTCTGGAATAACTACAGGAGATTTAAAAACCTTATTTAAACGTTTAGATTTAGTATCAAGAGGACCAGAATCCTCTATTTCTAATGCAATTAATACTTCTTTAAATAAAGAACGAATAAATTCCATCTTGAACAAATACAAAGATTTATCAGCATCAACCTCTGAGACAGAAACCTCTGAACCAGAAGAACCATTATCAGTATCAGAATGATGATGTTCATTTAAAAATTCATCTGAAAAAAGAGAAGTTTTAAAAGACTTTTATGTATACTAGAAGGAGAAATAACAGACATAGCCTTCTTAATGGATTTAAAAAATAAAATCTCTTATGTTATCAGGAACACTCTGAAAATTAGATGTTGACGGAACAGCAACAGGTAATGTAACAGGACTAAAGGAAATTTTATCTGCATTAATAAGTTTGTCATGACATGCAATACAAACAACAGCTGGAGGAACAGATACCAAAAATTTATAGCAGATACACTTAGCTTGGTAGCTCCAGCACCGGGCAGCGATTTTCCTGAAGTATCTTCTGACTCAGTTGCAACGTGGAACATCTTGCAATATGTAATAGAAAAAAACAACATATAAAGCAAAATTGATCAAATTCCTTAAATGACAGTTTCAGGAATGGGAAAAAAATGCCAGTGAACAAGCTTCTAGCAACCAGAAGCAATAAATAATGAGACTTAAATAATGTGGAGACAAAAATGACGCCCATATTTTTTAGCGCCAAATAAGACGCCCACATTATTTGGCGCCTAAATGCTTTTGGCGCCAAAAATGACGCTACATCCGGAACGCCGACACTTTTTGACGCAAAAAAACGTCAAAAAATGACGCAACTTCCGGCGACACGTATGACGCCGGAAACAGAAAAAAAATTTTTGCGCCAAAAAAATCCGCGCCAAGAATGACGCAATAAAATGAAGCATTTTCAGCCCCCGCGAGCCTAACAGCCCACAGGGAAAAAGTAAAATTTTTTAAGGTAAGAAAAAATGATTGAAACAAATGCATTATCCCAAGTATGAAACTGATTGTCTGAAAATAAGGAATGTTGAACATCCTGAGTCAAGGCAAATAAATGTTTGAATACATATATTTAGAACTTTATAAAAAAAGTGCCTAACCATAGCTTAGAGTTTCACAGAAAATAAGCTTACTTACTTACCCCAGGACACTCATCTACATGTTGTAGAAAGCCAAACCAGTACTGAAACGAAAATCAGCAGAGGTAATGGTATATATAAGAGTATATCGTCGATCTGAAAAGGGAGGTAAGAGATGAATCTCTACGACCGATAACAGAGAACCTATGAAATAGACCCCGTAGAAGGAGATCATTGCATTCAAACAGGCAATTACTCTCCTCACATCCCTCTGACATTCACTGCACGCTGAGAGGAAAATCGGGCTCCAACCTGCTGCAGAGCGCATATCAACGTAGAATCTAGCACAAACTTACTTCACCACCTCCATAGGAGGCAAAGTTTGTAAAACTGAATTGTGGGTGTGGTGAGGGGTGTATTTATAGGCATTTTAAGGTTTGGGAAACTTTGCCCCTCCTGGTAGGAATGTATATCCCATACGTCACTAGCTCATGGACTCTTGCTAATTACATGAAAGAAATAAAAAACCACAAATTACCAAACCCCCCAAAATAAAAAACCTAACACTAAAAAACCTAAACCACCCATTGCCCTGAAAATGGCATTTGTTGGGCATTGCCCACCCTAATCTAAATAAAAACAAAACAAAAAAACCTAAGTCTAACCCCCAGGTTGGTACTCACTGTTCCTGAAGTCTGGCAGAGAAGGTCCTGTCCCATGCGGTGAAGTCTTCTTCCAAGCGACGACCTCTTCTTTCTTATTCCAGGAACAATCCGGCGCAAAGCGGAGCTGAGGACCGATGATCACAGAACTGAAGACCCGCGACCCTGGAACTGAAGACCAGCGACCGCAGAGCCATGGAGCATGGAGGATCCTCTTCATACGATTGCCGCCGTACACTGGATAGTAAATTCAAGGAACGCAATTAAAGATAGCGTCCCTTTAATTCCTATTGGCTGATTTGATTCTTCAAATTCAAATCAGTCAATAGGAAGAAAGCTACTCTATTCCTATTGGCTGTTCAAATCAGCCAATAGGATGGGAGCTACTGAAATTCTATTGGCTGATTTGAATAGCCAATAGAATTTCAGTAGCTCTCATCCTATTGACTGATTTGAACAGCCAGTAGAATTTCAGTAGCTCTCATCCTATTGGCTGATTTGAATTTGAAGAATCAAATCCGCCAATAAAATTCAAGGGACACCATCTTTAATTGCGTACCTTGAATTCACTATCCAGTGTACGGCGGTGATCATATGAAGAGGATCCTCCATGCTCCATGGCTCCATGG
Source organism: Bombina bombina (assembly GCF_027579735.1). Taxonomy (NCBI): domain Eukaryota; kingdom Metazoa; phylum Chordata; class Amphibia; order Anura; family Bombinatoridae; genus Bombina; species Bombina bombina. Next base: position 222,961,082 of record NC_069500.1, read on the forward strand.
TCGCCGGTCTTCAGTTCCAGGGTCACCGGTCTTCAGTTCCAGGGTCGCTGGTCTTCAGCTCCGCGGTCATCGGTCTTCAGCTCCGCTCCGCGCTGGATTGTTCCTGGAAGAAGAAGGAAGAGGTTGCCGCTTGGAAGAAGACTTCACCTCATGGGACAGGACCTTTTCTCAGCCGGATTTCAGGAACGGTGAGTACCAACCTGGTTAGACTTAGGATTTTTTATTAAAAAAATGTTTATTTTTTTTATTTAGATTAGGGTGGGCATTTTGTAAAAGAGCTAAATGCTCTTTTAAGGGCAATGCCCAACAAATGCCCTTTTCAGGGCAATGGGTAGTTTAGGGTTTTTAGTGTTAGTTATTTTATTTTGGGGTGTGTGGTTGGAGGGTTTTACTGTTAGGGGGGGGTTTGTGTATTTTTAATGTAAAAGAGCTGTTTATCTTGGGGCAATGCCCTGCAAAAAGCCCTTTAAAGGGCTACTGGTAGTTTATTCTTAGAGTAGGGGTGTTTTTATTTTGGGGGGGCTTTTTATTTTCATAGGGATTAGGTATAATTTTTCAAAATTTGATAATTTTTTTATTTTCTGTAATATTAGATTTTTTATTTTCTGTAATGTTTGATTAATTTAAATTGAGGATTCATTTTTTTAATTTTTGGGGGTTAGACAGGTTTATCTTAAAAAATATTTGTTTTTAGATTAGGGATGGGCAGCAAAAGAGCTGAATGCCCTTTTAAGGGCAATGCCCATACAAATGCCCTTTTCAGGGTAATGGATAGTTTAGGTTTTTTAGTGTTAGGTTTATTTATTTTGGGGGGGGGGGGGTTGGTGGGTTTGTGGGTTTTACTGTTAGGGGGGACTTAAACATTTTGTAACTGCAAAAGAGCTGTTTAATTTAGGGCAATGCCTTACAAAAAGCCCTTTTAAGGGCTATTGGTAGCTCAGCATTAGATAAGGGGGTGTTTTTATTTGGGGGGGGGGGGGCTTTTTATTTTAATAGGGATTAGGTTTTATTTTTATTTATTTTTTTATTTTATTTTTTTAAATTTTTGTTTTTTATAATTTTAGATTAGGGATGGACAGCAAAAGATCTGAATGCCTTCTTAAGGGCAATGCCCATACAAATGCAATTTTCAGGGCAATGGATAGTTTAGGTTTTTTTAGTGTTAGGTTTATTTACTTTGGGGGTTTGGTGGGTTTGTGAGTTTTACTGTTAGGGGGGACTTAAACATTTTTGTAACTGCAAAAGAGCTGTTTAACTTAGGACAATGCCCTACAAATAGCCCTGGTAGTAAAGCATTAGATTAGGGTTTTTTCTATTTTAAGGGGGAGCTTTATCATTTTTATGTTAAAATATTTTTATTGTCACTATGCAAAATACATTCCATCACAAATTAATAAACAGTCATATATCGATACATCACATAATCGGTAGGTGTTACATCAAAATAGCAATTGTACTTCTTCCTTTTTTCTGCGTCAACTTTTACCATTGACTGTAGTTTGAGATTATAGTCCCCAATGTCCATCCAGTGTTATATAATATCTCATCAAGAAATTTTAATACTAGTATCGGAGATCAGTCTCCATCTGTTACACTCTACAACGTGACTGCTAACATAGATTCTTTGCATATTAATTTTCAAAGAGAAAAGAATAAAAATTATCTTTCCCTTCCTTTTTTAAGAAACAAACAAAGAAGAACAACAAACAACAAAAAACAAAAACAAAACAACAAGTGGTCGAGTGATAAGCATATGTATGTGTCATTGCCGTTTGGTACCTTAAGAACTATATTCCATATAGGGGGTAAAGTATCTATGAGAAACCCTGTCCTATTTCAACATTTTTTGATGCGTATTAGTAGTCTGTCTGCCAATATAGTTTAGGGCCTCAAGGAAGTCAGTGAGTCAATTCGATTGCATTAATCAGTAAAACCATGTTTTGTGGTAAGCATCTACGTTTCCCAGGATGAAAGCTGCGGTTTCATGGAGTTTATGTGTCAAACTAATTCTATTTAGGATTTCTTGCCATAGTGGTGCCCTCTCCCTCCAGTACTTAGCTATGCATATCCTTGTGATTGTGCAGAGTATTCTAATGAAAGTATTAATATGATGGTGGTATTTTGGGAGTGGCATATTAAGGAGTCCCTGGGACATAGTTAATGTTATCCGTTCCTCCAGTAGTGTACTAAGAAGGTCAGACAGCTTCATCCAAATCCGTCTAACTTCATGACATTCCCACCACATGTGTGCATAGGTCCCTATTTCATTGCATCCTCTGTAGCAATTCCTATTTTTTACTTCTGTAAAGTGGGAGGTTTTTATTGGGGTTAGATACCACCTAAAAATGGTCTTACAACTATTTTCCCGTAGATCCGCGCTTATAAGTCCTCTGCAGGAGGAGTAAAGTAGCTCATACCATTCCTTCACCTCCATACTGTTGCCTAAGTCAGTCTCCCATTTGCACATGATAGAAGACTTTTCCTCACTTGTAGTTGACTGTATTGCTATGTATAGCCGCGAGATGGTATGTTTTAGTCTAGTGTCAGCACTGCATATTTTCTCTAAAGTGGTACTGAGTTGATTTCGTGCGTTTGATAGAAATTTATGTAAGGCAGAAGTAACTTGTAAGTATAAGTACCATCTAAGGGGGTCTGGTGCAAGCTTTTCCTGAGTTTGTGTGAAGGTTAATGGCTTACCATGTGATATCATATCTCCCACCCTATAAAGGCCCTTATTTACCCATTTGTCTAATTGTTTCCTATATTCCTTTGGGATAAGGTATCTGAGTGGTGTCTTAAGTGAGTTATCTGGGACCAGTTTTTTTTTCTTATTTAAAGTTCTCCAGTGTTCTACCGAGAGGCCAGTAATTGGGGAGTAGTCATGAATTTCTTGTACAGATATGGTATTGTCCCATATTAGAGCCCCCGGGGCGTCCACCTCTCCCAGATCCGATTCCATCCCTATCCAGATTATATCCGGGTTAGAGGATCCTATTAGTGCTGTTTGAGCCAGTCTAGAGGCGTAATAATAGTCTGTCAGGTTAGGGATTCCGATCCCACCTAGCTGTCTGTGTTTTGTCATTATCTGATAAGGGATTCTGGAGTGCTTTTTGTTATTAACAAAATGAATAAATTCTGACTGCATTGTCTCCAGATCTCTCTTAGGAACTGCTATCGGCAAGGTCCTGAACAGGTATAGTAGTCTCGGGAGAATATTCATTTTTATAGCTGAAATTCTGCCATACCACGAAAAGTTAAGGTGTCGCCATTTTGCGATATCTTTACGAATATCTCTATATAATGGCAAATAATTAGTTTTATATAGGTCCGTAAATTGAGCAGATAAATTGATTCCTAAGTATTTGACATGTGTCTTAACCCAAGAGAATTCAAAATTGAGTTCAATTAATTTTTTTGTTTGGGGTGGTAATGCTATTGCCATTGCTTCACTTTTGTCCATATTTATTTTATATCGCGATATGGCAGAAAATCGGTCCAAGACTTCGTAAAGGTTAGTAAGGGAGGTCAATGGCTTGGTCAAAGTTAACAGAACATTGTCTGCAAAAAGGGCAATCTTATAGTCCTTCTTTTAAGTTGGAAGCCTGTAATGCCAGGGTTTTGTCTAATACAAGCAGCTAATGGCTCCATACAGAGCGCAAACAACAGTGGCGAGAGAGGGCATCCCTGTCTCGTTCCATTTTTAATATTTATAAGTTTGGAATGATGTCCAATAGCCCTAACAGTGGCTGTAGGTGCAGAGTATATACTCCTTAGAGCTGTTACAAAGGGGCCCCTAAATTCCATCTTATCTAGGACAGCGAACATGTATGCCCAATCAATTCTGTCAAACGCCTTCTCCGCATCCAATGATAGGACCAGAGAAGGCGTTTTCGATCTTGTCAGTTGGTTAATGATCGTGAGTATTCGTCTAATGTTATCAGGAGCTTCCCTTCCCATCACAAACCCAACCTGATCTGGATGGACGATATCTGGCAGTATGGTTTTGAGCCTATTAGCTAATATCTTGGTAAAGATCTTAAGATCTTGATTTATAAGAGAGATGGGTCTATAACTAGCACACCATTTGAGATTTTTCCCTGGTTTGGGTATCACAGCTATCCTTGCTCTAAGGAGGTCTGGGGGTATTGCATGTCCTTGCATAATGTGATTTGAAAGCTTAACCAAATGGGGTACTAATGAGGATTGGAACAACTTATAGTATTCCCCCGGGAGTCCATCAGGACCCGGGGCCTTTCCTGGTTTTAAGTCTTTAACTGCTTGTTGGACTTCAGTCAGTGTAATGTCTTGATTCAAGCTATCCCTGTCTTTGTCCGTCAACGAGGCTAGTGATGTTTCATTAAGAAAGTTAGCTAGTGAGACTTTAGTTTGTGCTGATTGGGTTACCTTATTTCCGTCATAGAGATCACTATAGTAGTCAGCAAAGCAGTCAACTATCTCCTGCGGATGAGTTGTAGTGGTACCGTCTAGTTTCTGAATTTGTGCGATGGCCGCTACCCTTAATTTATCTCGAATTTTATTAGCCAGATATCTATCCGGTTTGTTGGAGTATATATAATAATTTGTCTTAAGTCTGAATGCCGCCTTAACTGACTGATCATTAAGAATATTGGCTAATGTTGAGCGTTTGTCTTGTAGTTTTTGGTAAAGAGCCTTAGAATGTGTAAGTCTGTGTTGTCGTTCTAGAGTGTTTATTTCTTTTTGGAGTTTTAGTCTGTGACTGTTACATTTTTTAACCAATGTAGCTTTTTCCCTTATAAGCAGTCCTCTTAAAAAGGTTTTGTGAGCTGCCCAGGTTGATATGGGATTTTCCGTCGTCCCTGTATTGATCCCCCAATATTCACACATTTGTCTCGTTATAGTTTTTAGTGTTAATGGGTCCTTTAGACAGAAAGGGTCGAAAGTCCATGTTTTGGTTCTATTTGTTGTCTGCAAAGTACCTAGTTTCAGTTGTGTTATCGAGTGGTCTGACCACACACAGGGGTGGATAGTAGCGGATTCTAGGGAGGGCTGTAATATTTGGCTAACAAAAATGTAATCTAATTTTGTGTATGTCTTGTGTGCTGCAGAATAATATGTGGTGTCCACCGTGTTTCCTTTCTCTTTTTATTTTTTAAAGTTTTTTTATTGATCATTGTAAAGTAACAGAAAACGTCATTTGGGAGACACAGCTCCCATACAGTGCGATTAGTAATATTTACAAGTTTTATATAGATAACATAACATCGATCTATAACTACTTCCAGGTTCAAACTGATTTAGCTATTTCAACCCTAAGCAGGATAACAAAAAAAAAAAACAATAAAAAAAGCAAAAACATAAGGAAGCAATAAGGAACGACAGAAAAAACCTTGCAAAGAAAGATTACTCCTCTTTTAATTCTAAACTAATTCGATTATTCTTATATGAGATCGTCTACAGAAACTTGTTATGTTCCTATCTAAATACCTCAGCTGTTCAATCTCTTCAAGGTGTGTTATTTACCACTTCTAGCTATTTCTGGGGTACCACCTTACTCTTACTACATATGTCTGAGCGAATTTCTAATAAATGAGATTATTCTGCTGGATCCTAATTCTGAGCAGTTACCATTCCTTGTTATGGGTGACAAACAATCCAACCTATACTGAGGGCTAGGAATTATCCATGTCAAGTGGGAGGGAGGTGGGGGAGGGAGAAGAGAAAAAAAAGAGAAAAAAAAAAAAAAAGGGGGGGGGGGAAGAGAAGGAAAAAAGTAGTGGGATAAAGATAGAAGACCAACCATTCCCTTCTTTCCTAACATAGCCAGCTTCTAGGAAACCGACTCCGTTCTATTTGTTGTTGGAACCAAGAGGAAGAATTAAAATGTCGCACTACCTGTTTTTGTACATCCATAGAGAGTGAGATAATATAGGACTTCCATTTATTGAAGAATCTGGATACTTGTTTTGGATTAATAGATCTTGTATTATATTGCTCCAGCACCATTTGATACTGGACTTCTTTCAAGAATTCTGTAAATTTGAGTGATTTATGATTCTTCCAATTTCTTAAAATTAAATTTCGGGCTGTCAAAATAAGTAGATTCATAAATCTATTGTTGGGTAGGTCAAAGGTATATTTGCAAAAAAACAGTATCTGATGAAGCGTCAGTTTAATCCTAATTCCCATTATCCTGGACGCCCAGAAATTTACCTTCTGCCAGAATTGGGCTACTTTGGGACAAGCCCAAAAAGAGTGTATTTAATCTGCATATTCCTTACTGCATTTGAGGCATTTCCTCTTTTCCCAGCTCCATTTTGCTAGCCTGGCTGGGGTAAGATATGCCCTATTTATTAATTTTATATGGGATTCTTTCCAAGTGTAAGTGTATGTTGCCCTAGCTGCTAGGGAGATACTTTGTACTATAACCTCGGGTTCTACTTTTAGTTTTTCTTTTGCCCATTTTACTGAAATATCTACAAGATTTTTCTGACCCCCTTCCTTCATTATGGCTTGGTAAACTTGGGAGATAGTATTAACCCCATCACTATATTGTGAGATTATAGTCTTCAAGTGTTTACTATCTATCCCCACTCCTGTATCTAGTCTCAGTTTCTCCACCCAGTGTCTAATTTGTAGGTATGCAAAAAAACTGGACCTTGGGAGATGGAATTGGTGAGCTATGTTCTCAAATGATCGAAGTCTCAAGTCATTATTTTCACATATCTGTATTACATACTTCAATCCGTATCTAGCCCATAAATCAAAAACCGAAGGTTCACAAGCTATCGGGAAACTCGGGTTACCCACTAGGGGTAAATATTCTGATTTCCTAAAATCTACACCCAGTTCCTTGCATGTTTTCTGCCATGCATGCACAATGTATTTAAACGTACACATCTGGTATACTTGATCTGGAAGTCTATTTGCTGCATGATGGAGGATCGCCTTTAGACTGAATGGTTTTATAAGTGCAGATTCTATCTCATAAAATGAGCTTAGACCCTTTTCGGTGATACAATCCAAGGCAAATTTTACTAGTGTGGCGTAGTTATATAATTTTACATTAGGACATGCCATACCTCCAAAAGCTTTAGGGAGTGTTAATTTAGATAGTGAGATTCGAGATTTCTTACCTTGCCATATAAAATGATTAAATAGCCTATTAAGCGTGACTAGGTCTTTCTTATATAATAGGAGCGGGAGATTCTGCAAAAAATATAAAAGCTTAGGAAAGAGCACCACTTTAATTAGCATTGTTCGTGCAGTGAGTGACAAGGGAAGCTTAGCCCAGTTTTGTAGTTTCAAAGCCAGTGTTTTAATGCACTGTTTAAAGTTCAGATCGTACCACCTATTGGGGTCCCTACTCAATGTGATTCCCAAATACCTTATCTGAGAAGTTTCTAAGAATGGATGATTACAGGGAACTACAGGCTTGCATATCCACATGATCTCTGATTTTTCATAATTGATTTTGTAGCCTGAGAAGGAGCTAAAGAGATTACATAGTTCCAACAATCGAGGAATGGCTATCTTTAGATTACTAAGAAAAAGCAGAAGATCATCTGCGAACAACGACAGAACTAACTTATGTCCTCCTAACTGAATACCCTGCAGTTCTTTTCTCAATAGTATTGCCAGAGGTTCAAGGGATAGATTAAAAAGAAAAGGGGACAAAGGGCACCCCTGATGAGTGCCCCGCCCCAAAGTAATTTTCTCAGTCAGTTCTCCATTTACTATAAGAGCAGAAGTTGGCCCCTTATATAATTGTGTGATAAATTGTTGAAAGGAACCAACTATACCGAACTTTCCCAATGTTGTTAATAGATGGTCCCATATAATGGAATCGAATGCTTTTTCCGCGTCGATTGCAAGTAAAGCAAGATCTGGCTTGGGAGAGGGCCTTTGTCTTTCTATTTTGTTCCAAAAATAATCTAGGACCAATTGTGTTTTCCTAATATTTTTGACAGAACTCCTACCCGTCATAAAGCCTGTCTGATCCGGATGGACCAGACCATCTAGAGAAGTTTTTAATCTACCGGCCAAGATATGTGTCAAGATCTTGTAGTCTTGGTTCAAGAGCGAGATAGGCCTATATGATGTAGTTAACTCTGCATCTTTACCTTTTTTGGGAATTAAGACTATATTGGAAGCTGCAAACAGCGTGGATTGAGGTTTATTCCTGATAAAGTAGTCGTTGTATAGCTTAACTAAAACCGTCGGGATCTCTTCAGAGAGTAATTTATAGAATTCTGCCGGCAAGAAATCTGGTCCTGGGGCTTTCCCTAACTTCAGCTTCTGGATGGTGTTTGCTATTTCCTCCATAGTAAAGGGTTTATTAAGCTCTTGGAGATCCTCTTTCTTAATTTGAGGCAAGGATATTCCTTGCCAAAAATGCTGTTTAGAGGATATATTGATCTGTTTCTGCGCATATAGTTCTTGGAATGTTTGAAAAAAGGCTTCTCTTATTCCTGGGGGATCAGAGACTCTAGTATTCCTATATTTAACTGCTGCTATATAATTTTTTTGCTGTCTGGAATTAACGATCCTTGCTAGGTATTTAGCTGAGACCCCACTCCCTTGTACATTGCCTTCAACTTTAAATCCTCTGAAGCAGAGTGTTGTTTCAAGAAAAGATCATATAGGTTTTTACTATCTTTATATTTTTGCCACTGCCCAGGCGAAGGATCAACCAGATATCTCTTATAGTTATTAGTTAAAGTATTTGCTAATTTCTCCTCCCTTTTCCACTAGATTGCCCTCATTTTTGCTAAATATGCCTTAATCTCTCCCCTAAAGACTGCTTTTGCAGTTTCCCAGAGGATTTCTGGCCTATCCAAGTAGTCTTGGCTATCAATCACAAATTGATGCCATCTCTTTTGGATCCATTTTTTAAAGTGGGGGTTATTATAGAGATATTGAGGAAAGAAAAACTTGTTTGGTGAAACTACTTTCCCAGTTAATCCTATCTCTAGGGAAATGATAGCGTGATCAGAGATCACAATATCCTGAATTTCTGCCCGCATCTTCATTTTCAGCATATGTTTTGAGATTAGAAAAAAGTCAATCCTTGAAAACGAAGCATGTGCCCAAGAAGCACATGTGTACTCACGACTATCCGGGTTCTGTACCCGCCAGATATCTTGTAAGACTAAGGTTTTAGTAAAACCTTCAAGGATATCCTTTCTCCTGTCTTTCCTCATCCCCGACCTGGTTTTTGATCTATCCAATACCTTGGAAGAGGTCAAGTTAAAATCACCGACAACTATCAGGTTACTCCCAGAATACAAAAACAATTTTAATCTCAATTCTTCCCAGAAATATTTATCCATAACATTAGGGCCATATACATTGCAAAAAATAAAGTTAGTACCATTTACTTCCATCTCCACAATTTGATACCGCCCGTTTGGGTCATTTACTAATTTATTAACTTTATAATCTAGTTGTTTTCGTATAAGAATAGCTAAGCCTCTATTTGACTTGTCATATACTGTATAGAGGACCTCCCCAACCCATTTAGACTTAAGTTTAATAGCCTCCTTAGGTCTGAGGTGAGTCTCCTGAATAAAGGCTATATCAGGATTCTGGAGTCCTAAGTGTCTAATAACCAGTTTCCTTTTCCTTGGAGAAGAAATTCCTCCAATGTTCCAAGATAAAAGTTTTAACTTAACCATTTAGACTACTAGGCGGTAAAGAAAAAGCAGAGAGGAGGGATAGGAGAGAAAAAAAAAAAAAAAGAGGGGGGGGGAAAGAAAAACAAAAAAGGGATACCCCCCCTCCCTTGCCACCGAATTGTCACTTTTCCATCTTTCCACCCTTCTGTATATGTTTGAATGTTCTTAAAAAAACAACCTTCATTTATCATATTTGTCATCATCGGCTTTGAAACCGCCATTAGTTCGCTGTTTAGGGCTCCTTTAGTAGTTACCTTGACTATATTCCTATATTCTGACAAAATAGCTTGATCTCTTCAGGTTTTATAAAACTATGGGATTTGCCATCTTTTTCTAATATCACTTTAGCAGGGTAAACTAACCTCGCCTTAAGATTGGCTTTGATCATTCGAGAGCAATATGGGGCCATTTCCCTGCGTTTAGTTTGAGTCTCCATTGAGAAGTCTTGGAATAGTAATATTCTGTTAGGGCCAATCATGATATTATTATTTTTACGATATAACCTAAGGATATGAAATGTATCTTGAAAGTTCAAGAATTTGATAATGACAGGTCTAGGCCTTGACTGTCCCTCTAAATTGCTTCTAGGCTGGCCCAGCCTATGGGCTCTCTCTATTGGAATCCTGACATTCTCTATAGTGCTCCCTACAAGTTTTGGGAGCTGTGTAGCTGCAAAATTTATCAGATCGTGGTATTCCACGGTTTCCGGAAGCCCCACGACCCTCAAGTTATTACGCCTTGCCCTATCCTCTAATTCCTCAATTTTGGCTTGAATCACGGAGAGTTTAACATCATGTGCATTAACCATTTGGTCTTGTGTTGTAAATCTGTCCTCTATATCAGATACTCTGGACTCTACCTCATTCATACGACTTGAAAATTGTTTGATTTCATTTGTGACAGTTGCCATTTCAGTTTTTAGAGCTTCAAATTGTGGCATCACTAGTTCTGAAATCTGCTGAATGAGTAAGGTATTATCTGAGCCACTCACCCCTGTATCATTCTGATTGAGTAAGTCTGAACAACTCTCATTGGGTTTAAGTTTTTTTTCTCTTGATTTGAGTGGCATATTGGGGGAGGTGGTTTTAGTGTGTGAGATAAATCTTTCCATATAGTGAATATGTGAGAAACAAAAATACCCAAGATCTCAATTAACATATACTTAGAAATTGTTATTCTTATCTTGATCTTGGATCTTTTAGTGAGATTATTTATTCCTATTTAGGCGAGGCTACTCGCATGAAAACTGTGTATGTGCTAAGGGAAAAAAAGGAGAGAAAAAAGTCTAGCCTGTTAACCAGGGTAGAGCTGATCGTGAGGTGAATATAGTGGTCAACAACAACAAAAAACAAAAAAAAAAAACCTGTAATAACCAAATTGGTAGCTAGAAGAGGATAAGGAACAGAGGCGTTTCTCCCTTCCTCTCTGCCTCCCCTATCCCCCTCCACTCCCTCCTTCAAAAAGGGTTCTTATTTCAGATTTAACTGTGAAATAACCAACCAACAAACAATACAAACTGTGTTAAAAATTCAAACTATACTTTACATATCGTGTAGCAGTTATTGTGAATACAGTGCCTTCTGCTTTAATTATTTTTTGGGGGGCACAATAAAGTACTCCACAGAAGAGGGTGGGTGAATATGTGTATACCACCTCCGAAACTTGTAGTAATCTCAATCTATTAGTTCAATGAAAAAGAATAGACTGAACCAAGTAGCCACTTTATCTAACCAGTTCCTTGCTTACTATTAAAAAGAAAAAAAGGAAAAAGCCTTCAATGCCAGGCAACCAGGTGATTACCCTACTTAAGGCCAGATATTTAACCCTGTAAACCACAATTTGTTCGGTTATGTGTTACTCTTTCTATGTAAAAGAATAAATACCTTTGTCACATGGAGTTTTAAACTAAACCCTTGCTAAGCAATATGTATACTGAAAAAGAAGATTTTAACACCCTCAATAGAGAAATTTTCTCAAAAATTAGCAGTTGGGTAGAGTTGTCATATCAGCTAGACAGTGCAATGAAACAATTAGATAATAGTGAGACCATAAGCCAATTACACAAAAGGTTCACTCTTAGGTTCTTTTTGTATAGTTTCAGAACCTTTAGAAGTAGCCTTTGTCTAATACCAATTATATATATAGAATATCTGCAAAGTTGACTTTAAGAGCTACTTCTAAATCCCTTGGTTTTAAATCCTTTGCTGTTTTTAAATACCGTAGTCCCCTAAAGTCAATTATATGAATTGGTAAGACTGATATTCAAAAATATTGTTTTCCCACTCTCCACAGTCCCTTTTTGATTAAAGAAAAAACGTCTTTAGATTTTGTCAGCTTATGGAATAGGAGAGTGTCTCTCTAGAAAAAAGGTTATAAGTCCCCAGGGACCAATATAAAGCAATCCAGCTTCGTGATATTATGTATATAGGGAAATGCTTCCACCCACACTTGGGTACCTCTTTATAATCAAGCGGGATACAGTTAAGTTGTTGCACTCTGTTATATATTGAGTGAATTTAGTTTTTCTTATAGATTGCAACCTTTTTAGTTTGTGAGCAACACCTCGCTATATTCAACTGTTATAGCGAGTTATATGGCAGTTCTTAATCAGTCCCAGCAAGAGGGAGTAAGCGGGTGATCTTACCGGACCGTAGCAGTATAGACCCTGTCCCTGCTACCTGCTCTGCTCGTGTCTCCTCTCCTCTCAGCTTTACCAGTTCTCAGGCTGCTCATCTACGATACTTCCTGCAATAGAGTATCGCTGCCGTCCCAGCTTGACCTCAGCGTCCTTACACCGCCAAGCCTCTCTTTGATTCCTGTTTGTTTCCGGTAGCTCCGGACCTCCGGCACACAGCACAGCCCGGAACCAGCTACAACACCGCCACTTCTCAGCTCCTGACTCCGATCAAGGGAACGATGGTTGCAGTGAGTATAGGGGCCGCCGATCCCGGATATCTCCGTGGTCTCTGCCTCCACCTCAGCAACTCCGTTTCCCTTCCTTGAGGTTTTAAAGTAAGTCAGATTTGTTGTAGGTCTTTAACCAGATAGCTATGTGCCAGAACGCCTCCTGGCGTATTGACTCTGCTCCTGAGTCTGTCTACCATTAAGGAGCCGGTTCTGCAGACAAAGTATCCAAGCCAGGTGGAATGTTTCTGGCCAAGGAATAGCGCAGGTGGGGGGTGTTGGATAGTGCCCTTTAGATCAGAGCAGCATGCTAGCGTCCATCTTGCTGCTAGCTCCTCCCCTTCCGGACTCCTCCCGTGTTTCCATATAGGGTCTGCCAGGAGTCGATTAAGGCATGTGTACTCAGGTGATCTAGTATCGCCTTGGCTTTGTTATATTGTTTGTGCTGTTTATTGGTCATTAATTGGAGACGTTTTCTAGATTGTAATGCCAGGTCTACATTAAAGTCTCCCGCTAATATCGTCCTAGACTGAGTCCAGTTTGTCATTTGATGCGATAGTAGCTTAAAGAAAGTGTCTTGTTTATCGTTGGGGGCATATAAATTACAGAGTGTAATGTCTGTACCTTGTATCTGACCTCTAACTATCAAGAATCTACCCTCTTTATCTCTGATTGTTTCTGTGTGTACAAAGGGTATAGAGGAGTGGATAAGGATGGAGACACCCCTTTTTTTTTTAGTCAGTCGTGGCATGATAGTGTAATGGGAAGTCTTTTGTCCAATACTTAGGTATTTGTGAGCCTAAGAAATGTGTTTCCTGTAGGAAAATCACGTTGGCTCTTAAAGATCTATATTGTGTAAGAGCTGTTCTCCTCTTAATATCTGAATTCAGTCCTCTAACATTATGTGAGATAAGATTAATAGCCCACGTTTCCATAGATAAAACAGTGTGTATGATCAATGATGCTATTAGTATCCATTGTCTCAAGTTTGCATTGTTCTAAATATTTCCCTTCTAGGGGCTGTTTGTCTGGTCTAGAATCAGTAAACAATGAAAAGGGGCCTCTATAGCTTGTGTCTTTCCCCCAAATATGTGACACAACATAAAAACAAAAAAGTGAATAGTATTTCCATGACCACATAACTGTAAACATCATAAATATACAAACTAAATATATCCCTATTGGATATATAACAGTAAATAAGCTAATAATGTAATATAAAAGCTGTAATAAAAAACATTTTACAAAACTTTTAACTTGTGTTGCATGAAAACAAAACATCACAATTGGTGTGCATAAGAAAAATGAAAGTTATACGTATGTTTCAATTAGAAAGTGTGAGGGGACACTCCCCCAACCTGCAATGGGTTCGTCTCTGAGTCTCATTTGTCCAATTTGATACACAGTGTAAACCATATAAAGTATTATGACATAACTTAAGGGGTGGCTGGTATTTTTTGCTGTTGTCCAACTCAGTACCATTATAATAGCTTAATATGTTTTTCAATAGACAGTTCAAATAGAGAAATATACTTATCTCCAGGTCAGTCTCGTGTCAATGGCATCTCACAAGCAAGAACCATATCCAGCCAGAATGTCCCTGACTGGACTTTTTCTTTCCTTTTCCTCCTTCAGTGGGTTATCTAAAGCGAGTGTTTAGGGGTTTGGGTTGGTCAGATTTTTTGTCTTTTCTTAGGGACTTTCTTCCATCTTCCACTAGATGATGTTCCCTGCTGTGAGGCGTTTCGAGTTGTGTTTTGGTCCTGAGATGAGGTTGGCAGCTCCGGACATTCCAGTTTGAGATGTTTACATACCTCCGGGATATCTGATAGATTATCAATTGAGGTTATTCTACCTTCATGTTGGATATGTAGAGCAAATGGGAAACCCCATCTGTAAAGAATTTGGTTTTTGCGTAGTAACTGCATGAGAGGTCGTAGTGCACTTCTTTTTTGTAGTGTTCTCAGGCAGAGATCTTGGTAAAACTGGATGATTGACCCTTTAAATTTAAAGGTGGGATTTTTTCTGGCTGCCGCCATTATTTCTTCTTTTTCTTGAAAACGAAACATTTTTACAATTATGTCCCTTGGAGGGTCTCCTTTTTTTGGTGGTGCTCTTAGAGCTCTATGAGCTCTTTCTATTTGAAATTTGCCCTCTTCCCTATCTTCTGTTATGGTTTGGAATAGTTGTAGTAAAAAGGATTTTATTTCCGGTGCAGTCACCGCTTCAGGTATTCCTTTTAATCTTATGTTACATCTCCTTCCTCTATTCTCCAAGTCTTCTAATTTATTATTGATGTCAGATAGTTCTTGTTGTTGGGATGATATCTGTTGCTGTAAGATGGATATGTCTTCAGTGACAGAGTCCTCTCTGCCTTCCAATGTTTCGACTCTTGCTCCCAATTCCTGTAAGTCTTGTTTAATATCTTTGTCAAAGATAGTGTTAATGTCTTGCTTTGATACTAGATTTTGTAGGTCTGTTTTTGTAATAGAGATCATGTCTGTGATGTCTGATTGGGGTTCTGAGTCTGAGTCCATGTCCTCTGCCGGGGGTGAGGTCTCTCTTTCTGGTGTTTTTCCTCCTTTAGTGGGTTTAAAAAAGGGGTGCTGTGTAGTGGATTTAGGAATAAGTTGTGGTTTGGTTTTTCTGACCGACATAGTTCCCGTGCAGAGGAACAGGTATCCTAGTTCTGGCTGATAACTTGTGCTAAACTGCACTGTGTAGTTTAATTTGTTCCCTTCTGTTCACTAGCAACCCTTTGCAGCGTATTACAGTTTTTGTAAATAAGTTTACCCCCTTAGAAGCTTTTAGTAATGGTAAAAGTCAGACAGAACCTATTATAAATGTCTTTTATATCCTGGTAAACGTTTCAAGACTTTAGTATAAATTATGTGTCAGATACACGGTAAATACCAATCCAAATGAACCTTAGACAGCACAGAATTCTTGTTCTTTGACCTTAACAGATAAGACAGTGCAGGCTATATCTTGTAGTGCATCTTTAAAAGTGAGGAATTTGATCAATCAGCATGTATTAAGCTTAAGGTAAATACCAATCCAAATGAAACATAGGCATAACAGAGCACTGCATCTCTGGTTCTGGATAGTGAAGCGTTTAAAACGGCTGTATTTTAGTTTTAATACTGCATTGCCCCTCTTTGTGGTTTATCCGTGAGTAGCAAACCCATTCCTCCATCTTTATCCCTCCTCATATCATTACTGACTTCCAAAAGCCGTGGGGCTATCTGTCTTACAGCGTGTTAGATGCGCCTGTTAGTTATGTCCCACGTGGGCGCAAAAAATTAGGGCCTTGCAGTACAGCGTTCCCTTATCTTTCCTCAGATCATGGCTAGCTCCCACATATAATTTCCAGCTTACCGGGTACTTCGGTGCTTCTCACATGATGTTTCCCAAACTTCAGTACTCCTCTTGCTGCCCTTGCAGGTGTTGTATCCTTAACTGCATGCAAACTTTTAAATTCCAAGATGGCGGATCCGTGTCTCTCAGTGCCGCGCACCAAGTCTGGTATCTTTCTCACTTTCTGTGTAGTTTTGCAATGCGAGTCCTGTAGAGTTGCGCTCAGTGAGCTCAGAAGTATTCCCGTAGCATATTGTTAGCAGTTAGGTTGCTCTATGAAAAGTTTAACACACTTTCAATGTTCTCTATGCACGGAGCTCAGCAATTATGCTGCCATCACTGAGCTCGTCCAGGCTCCGCCGCTTTATCATTTTTAAAGGGATTAGGTTTCATTTTTTAATTTTTGATAATTTGTTCATTTTTTTTCTGTAGTTCAATTCTTTTTTTTAAATTTTTTTATTAACAACACATAGACTGCCCTCTGGGCAGGCGTACCAACTAGTATATAAATAGAACATTTTCTTCTAGGTGAAGAACATTGTGATGTAAAATATTCATAACTACCTTTAGGTTAGAGCAGTTGGTCTAATGCTTGTCGGGTTTATGCACGAACGATAAGTGTTACTTTTTTTTTAAAGTTTTTGCACTGTTTTTGCTATTAAAGTTTATGGGGAGAAGAGGTTAACGTGGTCATGATATGCGAAGTCCTCAAGTTAGCACGCATCAGCTTTCCCTCACTCACAAACAATTTACTTTCAGCTTGTTAAAAATTTACTTCTGGCGGGGCTTGCACCATGCTGATTTGAACTCATAATCTTGTTAACACAAATATATTCATCAAAATAATCCTTTATAATCCCTTCCCTTCCACTATTAATGTCAGACTAACTGGCCTGTAGCTTCCTGTGTAAGCCCTGCTTCCCTTTCTAAACAGTGACACCACATCAGCTTTACGCAAGTCCTGGGGTATTATGCCTTTGGATAATGAGTCTTGAAAAATTAAGAGTAGATTGATAGATAGATAGATAGATAGATAGATAGATAGATAGATAGATATTTTGGAATGTGAATATTAATAATTCATGCAAGGTTAGTGCACTTGGTTAATCGTGATTGGGTTTGCATGCGAGTAGGGTTTTAAATAAATATTTATATATATATATATATATTAAAAAGTAAAAAAGATAGATGGAGTATACAAAATTTCGACAAATTAAGTATAAAGAAAAGGAGAAAGGAAAAAAGGAGACAAGTTCAGATCATAAGTCACTAACAAAGAATATTAGATTGAAAGTTGTGTCAACTGCAGGTCAAAATTTGTAATTTACATGGCTTGGTGTACATGTACAAATAAACAGTACATTGGATGTACCTCTAGGGAGGCAAGAGAAAGGATACAACATCACCTATAGGACATTAAGAGATCTGAAGCTAAGTCTGAATTGGCAAAACACTTCATACAAGCACATAATAGTTCAAACCTGACATTTAAATGGAGGGTAATTGAAAGACCCAGGAAACCAAAAAGAGGGGGAGATTTGGACAAACTATTATTCAAACGGGAGGCCTTTTGGATTTTCACTTTGGCCACCAGGATCCCAAATGGCTACAATTCTATTTATATTGTTAATTTCTGGGAATGATCAGAGGATCATCAATAACTAAAATCTCCTAACATACAATTGTTTATGTTAGCCTTTGAGTTTGTATAGACTAATCGTATTGAGGCAGAATGTAGGTACAGTAAAAACTAATTTACATATATACTGTTAGAGATTAATAGGATTATCAGTTATTCTTGACCTAAATCATGGTATGATTTAAGCTGAAATATTGATATATTACTCTATCTTTTACACTGTATCAGGTGAATACATTTATATTTATATTTATATGTATATTCCTTTCTTGCTTTTGCTAAGTGTCAGCCTGATGTTGTGAGTTTTTTGTATTGCTGGTTACACATTCAGGGATACAGTTGATCTAATCCGATTATAGCACCTAAGACTAAGGGTCAAGGACAATATGACAACCCCTAAATCTGAAGGGAAACTAATTATTTCAAATCTGCAAGGTTTATAAAAGATTTGTGTCATTTTTATGACCATATATAAATTGGTTAAGCAATAAATAAAAAGGTTAAAGGGCCATAATACCCAAATGTTTAAACACTTTAAAGTGCTGCAGCATAGCTGTAAAAAGCTGACTAGAAAATATCACCTGAACATCTCTATATAAAAAAGAAAGATATTTTACCTCAAAAGTTCCTCAGTAGCCACCTCCCATTGTAAAGGATTTCTAAGCAGCATTTTAATGTGTCTGTCCTGGGACAGCTGAAAGGATGAGCCTCGTGAACTCTCATATTATTTCACCAATCAGGTAAAGGAAGCTTACTATGAAATCTCATGAGAGTTAAGTCAAATCTCATGAGATCACAGTAAGAGTTCATGACCTCAGCACTGCTGATGCTGATTGGCTGCTGTTCATTTCTTCATTTTTTTAATTTTTTTACCTGCAGCTGGGAGCAGCTGAGTATAACTTTTTACACAGAACTTACTCTGCTGAGCTGAGGAAATTGTGAGGTAAAATATCTTCCTTTTTTACATAGAGATGCTCAGGTGATATTTTCCTGTCAGCTTTTTACGGCTATACTGCATCAGTTTCAAGTGATTTAGCGTATGAGTATTATGTCCCTTTAAGCAAAAGATTATATCATTTAAAAAATATAAGTATACTAGCATTTATATTTATATTTGCATTTGCCTATGTATATCTATGCCCCTAAAGTTTTTATGATAACTTCAGCATTTATTGTTTAAACCACATTACCATGTTTAACCTTGTATTATATGTATTTAATCCTTATTTCAGTTTAAACACATTCATTATCATTTTCATTACAATATGCATAGGAAAGCAATGAGTTAAATTTGTTGAAATAGTGCATCCCAGTTTCTTGCCATCTAATTAGTGGTTAACCAATGAAATCAGAGCATAAGGTATTTATTTTAACAGCACATATTGTTTTAACTATGTCTATGATTAAGGCTTCTGGCCGAAATATATCAGACGTTTTTTCCTTTTAATGCAACTGATGTCAGCTGCATGTGGCAGCTTTTCCTTTAATATTGGCGAAAAATAAAGTTTGGACGTTTTAACAGAAGTTTGAGCCGGCCTTTTCTTCGTCTTTTCAAGTTATCCCTACACAGCTGTGCAACTTCGGGTCCTAAGGGTTACTACTGACAAGCATTATCATCAGGCTCACTCCTATTGGTGGCAGAGTGGTCACATGGTGGAGCAGGAGGCTGGAACAGATCGGACTTGCTGAGGAAAGGAGGAAGTGCGGAATGACCGGAGGACGCTATATAACCTCTACAAGCGTCTAACCCCACAAAGTTAACGAGGTAACTTCTGGGACTGCAGGGAGACTCTAGACACCGGATGTGCTGTGAGTAACGGCAGATCAGTAGAAGAGACTTGAACGCCTAGACACCATGTAAGTTTTTCCCTTATCCTGGGGCTCCCTTCACTTGACCTATTACGGCTGACAACTGCCTCACATACCGCCCAATTACGCTCAATTGAGCTTCTTTAACCACCTCATTTGTAGACTAGTGCACAGGCACATGGGGTTTTCTATGGACTAGCTCTATATATATATATATATATATATATATATATATGTGTCCCAAAAGGTAACTCTGTATAATGATTTTGAGGATAGATAGATAATAGATGTAGGTAGATACAACTGCAAACAGCACTAATAGAAGGCTAACCTGTATTAAGATTTTACACATTCTGCACAAGCCTATTTATAGACTGACTGCTATGGGGCCCCCCAGTCCTTGGGCCCCGGTGCTATTGCAACTGCTGCACCAATGGTAGATCTGCCCTAGAGTTACAGATATTATATATAATACAGTATAACTAACAGTCCTAAAGGGCCTGTACTGTGGTGTAAACAGAGTATAATTGGCAATAAGTAGGCTCGAAAGATACAGCTTCAAGGAAATAGCTATTCTTTCTTTAAACTGAATTTGTCAATAATAATCCATTTTTTTTTAGCAAAACTTTACTCAAGTGACATTCAGTTCTCTTCCTCATTCTGTCGATGAGCAGTCAGAGGATGTGGGTGAGGTAGTTTGGAATCTTCGGGTCGTAGTAGAGGTGTAGGAGGACTGTTTCTTTTGTTTGGCAGGGACAGTCTGCCAATTTTCAGGACTTTGTCTTCTGGTTTGCTTAGCAGTTGTAGGAGGGAATTTCTCATGTCAAAAAAGGTAAGAATCAAGTCCCATTGCTTTACTAAAATCTGGGACATCTTCTAGTGACTTAACCATATGTCATTGTGAAAGACTAATAATTGGAGCGGGAAACTCCATCTATATGGGGTTTTCTTCTGTCACTGTAAAGTTGTAAGTTGGGAGAATTCTTTAAGCCTTTGTATGGTTCTAGGTGAAAGGTCTGAGTAAAACTGTAGGTCCCTCAGAAATGAAGTTATTTTGATTTATTGAGGAGCTGTGTCATGCAGTCTGGGGCACAGGGCTCTATTAGCTCTATCCCATGGTATGTCTACTGATGTTGAATTAGATCACATATGTGAGAAAAGAGCTTGAAGATATACTGGGAATTCTTTCTCCTATGGCCACTATTTTCTAGGTCTTCTAATTTTGATATGTAATAAATTGATAGTAGATTCTTGTTGTTCATAATTATACCTGGCTCTACTGTGTATATAGATCAAAAAGAATACTTGAACAGGGGTGGAGCTACCATTGGTGCAGCAGGTGCGGTGGCACCAGAGCCCAAGTGCTTGGGGGACCCAAATCAGCCAGTCTATACATAGGCATGTGCAGAATGTGTACAATCCTAAAAAACCCAAAAAGTAGGGGGCACTATAGCATATATCAAATAGATGAAAATATATGGAAACAGCGAATAATGCACATAAAACCAAATACAATCACTTATCACAAACTCTAGTATCTATCAGATATAGGAAGTATATAAAAAAAAAAGTTAGTTAAAAAATGTGTAAAAATAAAATAAAATTAAATTAAAAATAGAATAGTATAATAGAAATAAAATATGAACCAAGAATCAACCAGAACAAGTCCAAAAGCAATCATCCACTTAATCCAGATAGATTACATTTACAAGTCACTGCTGTTCATTGATTTCTGCGATTGTGCCTCCTGTAATACAGGGATATTCAGGTGACTGCTTCGGAGCTCTGGAGTTACGCAGTCAACTTAGCTGCTGCCAGCTCTGCCCCCCGTAAAATATATATCTATACCTACATATTTATACCAAAATTCATTAAAATTATGGTCGGAGATAAAAAACTGAAATTAAAATCCTCCATGTCTCAAAATTAAATCAATGTAAATATTTGCATAGGAAATTAGCACATCTAGGCAAGATTTTATCACATCTAGGCAAGATTCCCTGCTCGCTTTTCCCCAGAAATACCTCATATACAATGTTACCAAAGGTGTGGTTTCAGCAGCAATAAAGGAAATCTTCACCAGCTCCAGTGCATCCAAAGCCAGTTTATATCACATTATATAATATTATAGAAATAGACATGAACAATAACAAAATTCTGCTAACAAAGCACTTACTTCTTAAAATATATATATATATATACTGTATATATAAATATCAGTACAAAACATTGCCCCAGATATACAGAGCAATTTTGTTTTTGTTGTTTCTGCTTTCTGCTAGTTGTCAGCTACACTTATCAGAGGAAATATAACTTATGTTTACAGCTTTTCCTTTCAGAACTAAGAAAGAAATTTAAACCCTTATGTGACACCTTAACATAGTCTGTCAGCATATTTGGTGAATATAGGCCAACATCTCAACATTTACAAATTCATTCAGTACCTTTAAAAAGTACCCTCTCTCACTCTAAGTAACCATAACACCTGCAAGCAATAGTTATTTAAACCTAAATACGTATGCATAAGGGGTAAACCGTACATCAGTAATTAAGGTGAGAATTATATGAGAATGTTTAGGAGTAATCAGTCAAATCTTATTGCTATACCTGTTAAATTCAAAATCGAATATAGTCATTTAAGATATATTTGCAAATGCATATATTGTAGAAATTCAACTATTCCAGCCTCCTTCCTTGATCATACCAGATCACCTGGCCGACTCACACAAGGAACGCAATATCTCCAATATACCTCCTTAGTCCCCTTGACCTGCATAATCCAACCAGCATAAAAACATACTAAAAGGGAATAAAAGAATTAGAGAACAAATTAAGCTAAATATGTCACCATAGATCACTAACATATGCTAAATAATTAACATTATTCAAAACATAACTAACTACCTATGCAATCTACTTTAGATTTATTTAGTCCTGAACCTTTCTGGGAAATTTCCATATGTAGAGACCTGTTTTCTGGATGAATATTTTGCAAGAGAGGAACACTTGCTATCACAGCTGGACAGTGAACAACTGAGATAACTGAGAGGTTAATGTCTTTAAATCTGAATGTAACTGGGTTTAGCCTAGGCCCACAATCACCCCTGTGGGTCTTTACCCCAGCTACCTCCATGTGCTCTGCAGGCTGATCCTGAGTCTCCACTAACTGGGATTTGGGGTACATGACTGTGGCAGTGCCTCCACCTGACTGGGCATCCAGGGCAAGAATGGGTTTCCCAGACAGGAACATAATAAATAACTACAACACACACAGTAATAACAGTAAAACAGTATGAACATGTATTAAAGGATTATGGCAAATAAAAATAAAGCAAGAAATACAGTGGCTAACTAACACAACAACTCTCTCTAACCAGGCCCAGCACCCTCCCAAACCACCTGCGAACCCCCCCTCAGGCTTCACCCTAATGGCTGATGGGTACCAGTTGGTGCACAGAAATGTTGGGGCCCTTTAAGGTAATCCACATGCATTTAAACAGTTACAGCTCATAGGAAACTGCAATCCACAGGAAGAGCTGTTTATAAGTTTCTGTGATGGACAGAATGCCCTGTCAGTATGACAAGGGAAGAGGATACTTCTTACCACTAAACAGGATTCATCTGCACAGGCTGAATGAAAACTCCAAGGTCTGCCAGTCATTTACTTTGTCTGCATTCTTCTCCACAGCTCTCTCACAGGGTCAGACTGCAGCTGGCAGCATACACTAAGGGCTAGATTTATCAACCCTGAGGCGTACAGGGGTGCATATACGCGCCCCTGTATGCTTCAGCTCGCCTGTGGCGGGGCGCAATTACCCGCAGGTAATTAACATTGCACACGAGCGCAATCACGCGTGGGCAGGAGCTGTCAATCTCCTCGGTCGGACTCGACCGAGGAGATTGAATTTCGCCAGAATAGATGTGGCGAAGATGTTAGGGAAGCATCGGTCTGGTGACCGCTGCTTGATAAATCGCGGCGAGCAAGTTCTTGTGACAACTTGCTGCTGCAGGGGCTTGATAAATCTAGCCCTAAATCAGCAGAGGAATGCTGTTACTTTACAAGATGAAGTCTGCAGCTCTTTCACAGCCAGGCCTCACACACACCGTCACTGCTCTGACATGTCTGCTTCCTCCTGTGTCTTACACTCTTCTTTCAGTTTCACTTGATCACATGACCAACCAGTCTAATAGTTACCTAGGCAACTTCTCCTGCAGATTGTATACAGATGCAAAAGTTCAACAGGAAAATGTTCAACAGGAAGGGCTACATGAAGTTAAACGAAAAACTTCATCATTGCAGACTTGCATTCCTATTTGCTTACAACATAACCTTAAATATGAAGTTGAACTGAATTATGAGAAAATAAAAAAGACTGTAGTGCAAGTCCTTCAATAAAGAAAATATAATTTACGCTTACCGGATAAATTAATTTCTTTCATGCTAGTGAGAATCCATGATCCATTACTCCTGGGAATTACTCTTCCCTACCACTAAGAGGAGGCAAAGATTCCTAAATCCCAAAAACTCTATAAAACCCCTCCGACCTCACTGGCAACTCAGTTTGATGTATTACTACAAAGAGTGTGTGGTGATACTGTGTCAGACTCAGCAATGCTACCCCTGAATCTGATCTCTCCCAAAATCAGATGTGTGAAAGGATAAACCAAGTGTGGGGGGGGGGGGAGCGCTCAGAAATGAGCTGTTAGTAGGACTAGAGAAGGTGATGTGAACCAATCTTTGATTGGTATAAGTTGAAAATAGGACTCTCTGTGGTGAATAATTATAAATATAAATATAAATTAAATGTGAAATCAATCTCTGGTTAGTGAGTTTATTCTTTCAAATTTATGAGTGCAATATTTTGTCACTCCTGTGACTATATATGTGTGTAAGTAAATTGTGATATTTAAAAATATAAGCGTAGTAAAAATATACTAGTTGGACTAAATGACAAAATGAAGAAACAAAATGCAGAGAACTATAATGTTGTTTATAAAATAATTTTACTAAAATTAAATAGTTGCACAAACATATTGTAAAAACACATTAATAGTATCTAAAATGCACTTGCAATCAAATTTTATGCAGATCTGAATGATTCAATATAAACTCCAAATGGCAGTATTCATATGTGATCACCAAAATATATTATAGACTCCAAGTTGCAGCATTTAGTACATATTCCCAGAAAAGGCAACACATGTAGCAGTTTGAATCATATGTTACTGTTACAAATGGCAGAGCGTTTTCTATGAGGATCTGTGGGGTTAATACACAGAT
This sequence comes from Bombina bombina, assembly GCF_027579735.1. Lineage (NCBI taxonomy): Eukaryota > Metazoa > Chordata > Amphibia > Anura > Bombinatoridae > Bombina > Bombina bombina. The sequence goes on from NC_069500.1 coordinate 222,985,728, forward strand.
TAAAGCGGTTTATCAAACAGAGAATTAAAACGGTTTATCAATACAGAGACGTAAAACAGCAGATGAATATCACATAAAAGAGGACTGCCTATTTGTACATAAGTGGTTTGTACATAAGTGATGGTATTTTGCTGGTTGTATCAAAAAGTAGCAATAGATGCTTATATTGTATATCAGTGTTCCCAGTCTCTGATTAGTTGTGTATACACGTTGGTCGTCTAGTGACAATTCAGTTAGTGAGAATTAAAAATATAAGTTGTGGCCACAACTGTATATATTATATCCAAGGGTGATATATCCCTGTTAAAAAGTGCTAAAATCAGCTGAGCAATTTAAATGTTGTTAAGTAGCTGTTTTAGGAAGGGCTCAATGCTGAGCGGTAGATCAAACAGAGTGAATCGGTGCTCCCCCTAGCTGTACTACTGATATCCCTTACCTCCTCTCCAATTACACGGGTATTCGGAAGGTTACCTCAAAGGTTCCTGCAACGGGTTACAAATCGCTTATCACTTCGGCGTCTCGCCGTTAAGGCTTCCCGGCAATTTCTTCTTTCCCTGACGTGTATGAGATTCACGTATGGTCCTCGTGGGGGGAGTGGTTCCTGGACGGATCTTTCGTTTTCCTCGTTAGAGCCTGGTCACACTGGATAGTCAAATCTATGCGTTTCAGCGCTATAGATGCGCCTTTATCAAGACTGGATGGTGACAAAATATTGCACTCATAAAATTGAAAGAATAAACTCACTAACCAGAGATTGATTTCACATTTAATTTATATTTATATTTATAATTATTCACCACAGAGAGTCCTATTTTCAACTTATACCAATCAAAGATTGGTTCACATCACCTTCTCTAGTCCTACTCACAGCTCATGTCTGAGCGCTCCCCTCCCCCCCCCCCCCCACTTGGTTTAACTCAGTTTGATGTATAGCAAAGCCAAAGAGGTAGGAAAAGAATCAAGAGCAAAAAAATAGGAGCAGGTAAAAAAACAACACAAGAAAAACACAGGGTGGTGTCTGGTAGACTCTCCCCACCATGAAAGAAATTAATTTATCAGGTAAGCATAAATTATGTTTTCTTTCATACAGGTGATTAGAGTCCACAAACCATTACTCCTGGGAACTAATACCCAAGCAGTGGAGTTCAAAAGTAATGAAACATAAAGGGTGGGATTTAAGAAACATATTTTTTTCACTGAAAAATTAAATCCACAATCCCAATAAAACCCAAAAAGGGGCAAAGCCTATGCAATGAAAAAATAACAAATAATCATCCTGAGATAATTTCCAGAAGGACTTTCCTGCCAAAAGCCACCTGAGATGAAGCAAAAACAGCAAAAACACCAAAATGGTAGAATATAAGAAAGCATTGCTGCCTTATTCATAAAAGTCCAAGAAATGGCAATCAAACTAATAGAATGAGCAGTAATCCGTTAAGGTGTAGGCTAACCTGCCTCCAAACAAAAAAGCCTTAGCGAACAGAAGTCTCAATCAAGAAGAAAAAAATATGTCAGAAGCTTACTGCCCTTTCCTTTTAACCAGAAAAGAACACAAACAGACTAGAAGTTTGTCTGAAAACTATAGTAGCATCAATAACTTTAATGCCTTAACAACAAAGTCCCAAAAGATACAACCCTAGGGAAAATAAACAAATCTAGTCCTAAGAAACTGCCGTATACTAAAAATTTAGATATGGAGTAAGTAACTTGAAAAACTCTTTCTAGCAGAAAAAACAAGCAAAATAAACAAAACCTAAGGCATAGGCTCAAAAAGAGAATCCTGCAAAACCCTCAAAACCAAAATAAAACTACAAGAAGGTGAAAATCGGTTAAACAATAGACTTAATTCTAGCCAAACTAGAACAAAGCTATGAATATCTGAAATATTAGCAGTCGTTCAAAGGGAAAGAACGGAAAGAGATTAAATCGGAACCCATCAAAAAGAACTGGCGGATAAACCCTCATCCAAACCATCCTGCAAAGACTGCAAAAAACCTAGGAATTCTAAAAGAATGCCAGGAAAAAAACATGATCCTTAAATCAAGAAATAAACGTCCTCTAAACCTTATGATAAAACTTCCTGAATACAGGCTCACAAACCTGTATCAGTCTCAATAAAAGAAACAGAGAACCCTGCTTAAGAACTATTAATTCAATCTCCATGCCAACAGAAATTGAAACCAAAAATCTGAAATGCAAAGTAAGAGACACAAAAAGGGCAACTCAACATCTGAACCAGATTAGCATACCAAAAAAATGTGAGGCTAAATAATAGCAAATAGAAACACAGACACTCCCTCTAGTCTAGACTGATTAGGCAACCACCCTGAAAGAAAAAAAAACGGAGGTGGAAAAACATGTAAGTCAAAATGACCAAGGATCTACCTATGCATCCACAAACATTGCCTGAAGATCCATGAACATCACACACTACCTGGAAATCCAAAGAATGAGACAAAAGGTCATCAAAACTATCAATGGGAGACCCCAAAGATCCACTATCTGATAAAAGATATCAGGATAAAGAGACCACTCTCCTGGATGCATGAGATTAACAACTGAGAAAAACTGTTTCCCAGTTGATCACTGCAGGAATATAAACAGCAGAAATGAAATATCAATTGACATCTGCCCAGGAAAAAAATTACAATACTTCCCTCATGGCCAGGGAACTGAGAGTTCCCCCTTGATGATTGATATATGCTACTTCTGAAACACAGTCAAACTGAAATCAAAGATTAGACTCCCTTTCCAACAGAGGCCAACTCTGTAGGAGATAAAAAATATTTAAAAGGAAACCATGTTCCCAAGGAAACTAAAAAAAGCCTTGAACTCTCTGAGACCCCCAGACAGCCCCCCAATCCTGAAAGACTTGCATCTGTAAAGAATACAGATCCAGTAGGATGAACAAAAGAAGCCACCTGTTAAAAAAGCCACCTAGACAGAGACTGACTTGATCTGAAATCGAAATGAATCCTTTAAATATCAGAGTAAGACCCTTGCATCTATGAGGAAGCATTCAAAGCTGAAGAGGCTTCATAAAAAAGCAAACAAATGGAATAGCATCCGAAGCTGCCAACATGCAACTTAACACCTCCATGCAAAGAGTAACTGAGGGAAAAGAAAGAAACAGGAGGTTTAGACAGGCAGTTAATGGCTTCATACGCCTTAAAACTGTCAAGGAAGTATTCATGGAAACTGAATCTGGGAAACAGCAATCTTAGAGCTAGATTACGATTGGAGCTCTATTTATCACTCGTGTGCTAAATTGCCCTTGACTTTGGCTTATTGTGCACAATGGATACCATGCAAATTATAGGTTGAAAGTTAAAAGTTTTTGCTCGTAACCGCGAAACGTGGGAAATTTTTACATTGATATATATATATATCAAAAGTCAAAATAGCGTATAGCCCAGCACTCCAACCAGGTGGAGCAGCCACAACCTGGGTGCAATACTTATAAGAGATAGTTAAAGAACAATGTAGAAGAAGGGCACTCTCAGGGTTTGTATAGAGACAAATATTTTCTTTATTCCTAGAACATTAATACATGGTCGACGTTTCGGCCCTCAGTTGGGCCTTCATCAGGACAGGTATTATCTTTAAACTGCCGAGTGGCAGTAGTCCAAAAATTGCTTGTTTGGATCTATGACTACTGCCACTCAGCAGTTTAAAGATAATACCTGTCCTGATGAAGGCCCAACTGAGGGCCGATACGTCGACCATGTATTAATGTTCTAGGAATAAAGAAAATATTTGTCTCTATACAAACCCTGAGAGTACCCTTCTTCTACATTGTTCTTTATATATATATATATATATATATATATATATATATATATATATATATATATATATATATATATATATATATATATATATACAGGGAGTGCAGAATTATTAGGCAAGTTGTATTTTTGAGGATTAATTTTATTATTGAACAACAACCATGTTCTCAATGAACCCAAAAAACTCATTAATATCAAAGCTGAATAGTTTTGGAAGTAGTTTTTAGTTTGTTTTTAGTTATAGCTATTTTAGGGGGATATCTGTGTGTGCAGTTGACTATTACTGTGCATAATTATTAGGCAACTTAACAAAAAACAAATATATACCCATTTCAATTATTTATTTTTACCAGTGAAACCAATATAACATCTCAACATTCACAAATATACATTTCTGACATTCAAAAACAAAACAAAAACAAATCAGTGACCAATCTAGCCACCTTTCTTTGCAAGGACACTCAAAAGCCTGCCATCCATGGATTCTGTCAGTGTTTTGATCTGTTCACCATCAACATTGCGTGCAGCAGCAACCACAGCCTCCCAGACACTGTTCAGAGAGGTGTACTGTTTTCCCTCCTTGTAAATCTCACATTTGATGATGGACCACAGGTTCTCAATGGGGTTCAGATCAGGTGAACAAGGAGGCCATGTCATTAGATTTTCTTCTTTTATACCCTTTCTTGCCAGCCACGCTGTGGAGTACTTGGACGCGTGTGATGAAGCATTGTCCTGCATGAAAATCATGTTTTTCTTGAAGGATGCAGACTTCTTCCTGTACCACTGCTTGAAGAAGGTGTCTTCCAGAAACTGGCAGTAGGACTGGGAATTGAGATTGACTCCATCCTCAACCCGAAAAGGCCCCACAAGCTCATCTTTGATGATACCAGCCCAAACCAGTACTCCACCTCCACCTTGCTGGCGTCTGAGTCGGACTGGAGCTCTCTGCCCTTTACCAATCCAGCCACTGGCCCATCCATCTGGCCCATCAAGACTCACTCTCATTTCATCAGTCCATAAAACCTTAGAAAAATCAGTCTTGAGATATTTCTTGGCCCAGTCTTGACGTTTCAGCTTGTGTGTCTTGTTCAGTGGTGGTCGTCTTTCAGCCTTTCTTACCTTGGCCATGTCTCTGAGTATTGCACACCTTGTGCTTTTGGGCACTCCAGTGATGTTGCAGCTCTGAAATATGGCCAAACTGGTGGCAAGTGGCATCTTGGCAGCTGCACGCTTGACTTTTCTCAGTTCATGGGCAGTTATTTTGCGCCTTGATTTTTCCACACGCTTCTTGCGACCCTGTTGACTATTTTGAATGAAACGCTTGATTGTTCGATGATCACGCTTCAGAAGCTTTGCAATTTTAAGAGTGCTGCATCCCTCTGCAAGATATCTCACTATTTTTTACTTTCCTGAGCCTGTCAAGTCCTTCTTTTGACCCATTTTGCCAAAGGAAAGGAAGTTGCCTAATAATTATGCACACCTGATATAGGGTGTTGATGCCATTAGACCAAACCCCTTCTCATTACAGAGATGCACATCACCTAATATGCTTAATTGGTAGTAGGCTTTCGAGCCTATACAGCTTGGAGTAAGACAACATGCATAAAGAGGATGATGTGGTCAAAATACTCATTTGCCTAATAATTCTGCACTCCCTGTATATATATATATACACATACATACCTTCTCTGTGTATCTGCACTAACAGTTCAAAGGTGTCTTCCACCAGGGTGCAAAGTCAAATTATTGTAGAAGATCCAAGCAGGGACTGCACTCACTGGATTTAGAAAATAAATTAGTATTTATTAAATGGTGATGGTTCGCAGACCAGACAAAGTGTAAATGAAAATCGTGTTACTTAAATGTGCTAAGCCCCACACATCAAATAATTAAAAAATTCAGCCAAAAACAAATTGTCATGGCAACCCCATAGTTGTCTAGTAGCAAACATAAACATAATGGGAAAGAAACAACAACTATGTATACACCCCACCATATAGTGCTCAGTATCAAAGTACACAGAATAAATAAATAACTGAAAGTGAAATAAAACATGATGTTAACCATCCTAATTATATATCAAACATGAACAAAATTATGCATCAAAAAAGTCTATACGAAAATACCCTATGTAAACATCATATGCATGAAAATAAGCAACCAGACATTATGGGGCATATGTATCAAGCTCCGTATGGAGCTTGATGCCCTGTGTTTCTGGCGAGCCTGCAGGCTCCCCAGAAACAGCAGTTATGAAGCAGCGGTCACAAAGACCGCTGCTCCATAACCTGTCCGCCTGCTCTGAGCAGGTGGACACACATCGCCGGAAATCAACCCGATCGAGTACGATCGGGTTGATTGACACCCCCCTGCTGGCAGCCAATTGGCCGCGAGTCTGCAGGGGGCGGCGTTGCACCAGCAGCTCTTGTGAGCTGCTGGTGCAATGCTGAATACAGAGATCGCTGTGTTATATGTTGTTTTACAAAACATTCTACATTCGTTGTAAATTCAGAAGATCCCCCAGGAGCTAGAATTATAAAAGACACCTACTAAGACATGTAAAACGCATCAAAATGAAGAAATCTGCGCTCAACCTATAAGCAAGCCCAATCTGTAGATATGCTGTTATGTTTTGTGTTAATAGCGGTCTAAATCTAAAAAGAAGCGGTCTGTATTTATTGAACCTACTTGTAAATATCCAAATAGTGGGAAGATCACAAATAAGCACAGGGTGAGTGCTAGGCAACAGATCCAAGCATCCTGAGTAGACAGCATTCATATTATGCTTAGGGCTAGATTTATCAACGCTGAGGTGTACAGGGGTGCGTATACACGCCCCTGTACGCCTCAGCTCACCTGTGGCGGGGCGAAATTACCCGCAGGTAATTAACATTTCACACGAGCGCCCCCTGCCCGCGCGTGATTGGCTGTGCGCGGACTCGACTGAGGAGATTTAATTTCGCCACAATAGAGGTGGCGAAGATGTTAGGGAAGCAGCGGTCTGGTGACCGCTGCTTGATAAATCGCGGCAAGCAAGTTCTTGTGAGAACTTGCTGCCGCAGGGGCTTGATAAATCTAGCCCTTAGTGTTAGGTGTTTAAGCATCTGTGCCATTATGACCCGCCCCCCCCCCCAGTGAATCCACATGGCTAATTAGCATCCTGCTGAGTATGCAGGATGTCAGGAGTATTATAAGAGTGTAATGTGAGAGATCATTGCTGTTGTGCTAAAAATATGTGGTTAGGTTATCTCAAGTGTCCAGTGATATGGTTAAACAGAGTTTTAGGGATATATTGCAGTTCAGGTAAAAAAATAGAATGTATAATTGGAAAAGGCATTTACTGTGGCATATTATATTACTATGATGGTGTCTGAGGGGTTCTCCGGGTTAGCCATGCCACATAGTCGCACGCCACATGTCAAGAGAATGGTTGAGGAATCTCTAAATAAAATGTGTACTTGGTAAAGGGGTTTACTATGGCATATTATATAAAAGTGGCATCTGAGTGGTTCTAAGAGCTAACCATGCCACATAGTAGCACACCCCATGTCAAGAAAATGATTGAGGAATCTCCAAATAAAATGTATAATTGGTAAGAGGGTTTACTATGGCATGTTATGTTAATAAAATGGCGTCTGAGTGGTTCTCAGGGCTAACCATGCCCCATAGTAGCACACTACATATCAAAAGAATGAATGAAGATCAGCTTTGGAACTTAAATAATTCTAATATCTGGCTGGTAAGGATATCCATTTGGAATCTTGAAGCTAATGCTTATCCACAAGCAATTAATGATGTTTGTATATAGCAGGAATTATGTAGATTGCAGGTAACCATATCGGGACCTAACATACTTAGTCATAGCTGAGGTCAATATTTGTGTACCTATGACTTCCATCTCACCTAAGTGTAAAGCAAACCATAGTCTATTATATACGGGGTATATAATAGACCATAGTCTATTATATACGGGGTAATGATAGAAAACATTTCATTGAATAACAGTTAGCTAATTATAGCAAGTGATAGGCAAGACCGTAGCAAATCTACTGTGCCAAACCATCAACAGAAGGTAGAGCCAGACATCATATTACAAAATCATTGGACTGGTCATTAACAAGTGGCAATCAGAGATTTGTACACACATACCATCCCAAATATATGGTATGGACTCTAGCCTAATATATGAGCAATTTATATCTCCACTAGGTGTTAGTGAAACAGCATAGATTAAAAAGCAACAACAGTCAAGCCGGTGGCAAATTCACTGTGTGGTACCCTCATCAGGAGGTAAAACCAGACCTCATATCTCATAATCATTGGACTGTTCATTAACAAGTGACAATCAGAGAAAGATACAAATAGATATCGGAAATAATAATCGAGTTCGGATGCTACAATGTTGCAAGATAGTTCACAGTATCCTAGTCATGTGTCATCCACTCCGTTTATCCAATATAGAGATATTAAAGTTACAATTGAAGTTGGTATCATCAACGCATTGGCAAATCCTTCATACATCCATCCAGCCTAGTAAGTTTAACATAGTATTGTGTACTGTTAGTCATACACAAGCCATTTACAAGATTAAGGTTCATGTTAAGGTTAGCCCCACTATGTCAGGGTTTTTTCCTTGTTTGTTTGCCATGTGCTGCTGGCAGCCATTTTACTCACTTCTCTTGCTGACTATGGTGCATTGTGGGGGATGCTGCTAATTTCCTGCACTTCCTTTTATGGCCAGACTGGTGTGCATCATCTGTGTGAGACAGGATGCAGTCTCAGAATTGTGATGTCATCACTTTATTTAAAGGGCCTCTGTTCAGTATGTTTTGCCTTTGTGTTGTCTCAGACCTGTTTGTGAGAGTTCCTGTGTATTACCTGGCTGTCTGATGTCCTTCCTGGTTCCTGATCCCTGGCTTGTTCCTGACTCTGCTGTTTTCCTTGTTACTGATTCCGGCTCGTCTGACTATTCACTTTGGCTCCTGACTCGGCTCGTCTGACTACCAGCTCTGGTTTTGACTCCTGGCTTGTTATTTGACTTGTGGACTTTTTATTATTTTTTGTTATTAATAAAGGTGTGATTATTTTTGCACTTTGCGTCTCAGTCTGATTCCTGGCACCCTGACATTACGCAAAGGCCATGAATCCTGATGGCTCTAATAATCCACCTTTACCTGCCATCATTTCCAGGATGGATGAACAGGATCACTGCTTGGATCAATTTGCACTAGCCCTGCAAACCCTGCTGACTCGCACAGCACATTTGAACCAAAGTGTCCCACAAGTTATGGCTGCTCCTATTTCCACTGCTGCACCTAGTCCTACCAGGAGCATGTCCGGTTCTGCACCTCTACCTCAGCGATATGGAGGCGATCATATTCAGTGCAGAGGGTTTTTGAACCAGGTGGCCATTTACTTTGAGATGTTACCTCAGGCGTTTCCCTCTGACAAAGCTAAGGTGGGATTTCTCATCTCGTTACTCTCTGACACAGCTCTTGCCTGGGCTAATCCCTTGTGGGAGACTAATAAACCTGTGATCTCAAATTACCCTGAATTTGTGGCCTCCTTTCGAAGGGTATTTGATGTTCCGGCTCGCTCCTCCTCTGCTGCTAAACGAGCAAGGTACAAGATCTGTTGCTCAGTATGCTATTCAGTTCCGTACGCTTGCCGCAGAGGTTGGTTGGAACAATGAAGCCCTTGTTGCTGCCTTCTTTCATGGGCTCTCTGATGCGATTAAAGACGAAGTTGCTGCCAGAGATTTACCAGAGGATCTCGAGGCATTGGTGTCTTTTTTGATCCTAATTGACATCAGACTCAGAGAGAGACCCTCTATCAAGGAGCACTTGCGGAAGCCTCCTGTTCCGTTGTCTCCTACGTGTTCATTCCCACCCATGCCTCCCTCTCCTCCCATGCCTCCTGGTCCCAAGTCACCAGGTACTGCTGAGCTGATGCAGTTGGGATTCACATGTCTCTCCGCGGCGCAGAGGGCCTTTAGGAGGAGGGAGGGGCTCTGCCTCTATTGTGGGTAACACGGCCGGGAAACGCTCACACCTAAGGTCCTGTCGGGGGCAGACCTTGGGTGGTTTATCCTCGTCCTCGGAACCGCTTAAGGAGAAACCTTTGGTCATGGTTGTCCTTTCCTGGGTGGATTCCTCCATAGTCACCCAGGCTCTTGTTGACTCCGGTGCTGTGGGCTATTCCATTGACAGGGCTTTTGTATCAAAGCACTCCATTCCTGTTTTGCCCCGCTTGCTACTGAGGTTATTGATGGCAGGCCCCTTCAGCCCGCACTCGTTACTCACGAAACTGCTCCGTTGTCCATGGCTGTTGGGGCTCTCCATTTTGAAACCCTCCAGTTCCAGGTGATAAACTCTCTGCATTTTCTGGTTGTTCTGGGTTATCCCTGGCTCCAAAAGCACAATCCCAGTCTCGACTGGCGCAGATCCGAGATTTTGTTGTGGTCCCCGCAATGTATTTCCACTTGTCTTCGGAAACCAGTTAAAAACTTGTGCACTTCTTCGGTATCTCAATTGCCAGAGGAGTACCGAGAGTTCCTAGACGTTTTTGACAAGGTGCGTGCCAGTACGTTGCCTCCTTACCGGTCTTACTATTGTGCCATAGACCTGCAAACCGGAGCCATTCCTCCTCGGAGCCGGGTTTACCCTCTGTCTGTTGCAGAGAATTGTGCTATGGAGGAGTATGTTGCAGATGCTCTGTCGTGGGGGATCATCCGCAAATCCTGCTCTCCTGCAGGGGCTGGCTTCTTCTTTGTGAAGAAAAAGGGTGGCGAGTTAAGACCATGTATCGATTATAGGGGTCTTAATCATCTTACCATTAAGAATGCTTACCCTATTCCGCTCATTACGGAACTCTTTGACCGCCTAAAGGGAGCTACGGTCTTTACTAAACTTGATTTGAGAGGAGCGTACAATCTCGTTATGATCAAGGAAGGCCACTAATGGAAAACAGCATTTAACACCAGGAGCGGGCATTATGAGTATCTTGTAATGTAATTTGGCCTATGTAATGCTCCTGCTGTTTTCCAGGAATTTATTAATGATGTCCTACGAGATATGTTGCAACAGTGTGTTGTGGTGTACTTAGACGACATCCTCATACACTCACCCACACTTGAGGCTCATCGTTCTGATCTTACACAGGTTCTTCAGAGACTACGTGAGAATGGCCTGTTTTGTAAACTCGAGAAATGTGAGTTACATCAGACTCAAGTAACCTTCCTAGGTTATGTTATCTCCATTGCAGGGTTATCCATGGATCCTGACAAGTTATCTGCAGCTCTGCAGTGGCCTCACCCAGTTGGACTTCGGTCTATTCAACGTTTTTTGGGGTTCGCCAATTACTATAGAAAGTTTATTGAAAACTTTTCTTCCTTGGTCAAACCTATCACAGACATGACCCGTAAAGAGAATGATCTACTCAATTGGTCACCTACTGCCATTAAGGCCTTTGATAGTCTTACGACTGCCTTTGCTGCCGCTCCAGTTCTGGCTCATCCTAACCCTGTCCTGCCTTTCGTTCTTGAGGTCAATGTGTCTGAGACTGGAGTAGGTGCCCTCTTGTCTCAACGTCCTACGCCTGATGGTTCCTTGCATCCGTGTGGTTTCCTCTCTAAGAAATTGTTTCCAGCGGAGTGCATTTATGAAATTGGAATTACTGGCCATAATTTTGGCACTCAAGGAATGGAGGCATCTACTCGAGGGTACTAGCGTGCCAGTGCTCATTCTTACTGACCACAAGAATTTAATTTATCTATCTGAAGCAAAACGTTTGTCGCCCGACAGGCCAGATGGGCGCTATTTTTGTCTCGGTTTAATTATGTGGTCTCCTACCTGCTTCGTAGTAAGAATGTTAGGGCTGATGCACTCTCTCGACAATTTTCACCTCTGTCCAAGGAGGAGTCTGTACCTACTTCTGTTATACCTCCTGACCATATTTTAGCTACCAAATGTACTAATTTGACTTCTCCCTTGGGGAGGAGATCCTGGCTGCACAAACCAATGCACCTAGTGGTAAGTGTTTTGTTCCTGAGAATCTTCAAACTAAACTTTTGCACACTTACCACTATCCTAAAGCTGCAGGTCACCCAGGCAAGAACCAAATGATTTGGTCTGTCACTCGACAATTCTGGTGGCCAGGTCTTCGTTATGATGTTGCTGCATATGTTGCCTCCTGCTCAGTTTGTGCACAGAATAATACTCCTCAACGTCTTCCTGTGGGTCTTCTTCAACCTATTGCTAATGGTGAGCGTCCTTGGACACATCTTTCCCTGGACTTCATTGTCGAGCTCCCTGTTTCCAATGGCAAAACTCTTATCCTTATGGTGGTTGACCGTTTTTCTAAAATGTCACATTGCATTCCCTTGATGAAATTGCCTACCGCTCAGGAGCTTGCTTCAATTTTTGCCCGGGAGGTCTTCCGTTTACATGGGTTACCCAAGGAGATAGTGTCGGACCGGGGTAGCCAGTTTGTCTCTAGATTTTGGCGTTCCTTTTGTGCTCAAATGGGGATCCAGCTTTAATTCTCCTCGGCATATCACCCTCAATCCAATGGGGCTGCGGAACGGTCTAATCAAGCTCTGGAACAGTTCCTCCGTTGCTATGTCTCAGATCACCACAATAATTGGTCTGAACTGTTACCTTGGGCAGAGTTTGCTCGTAATAGTGCTATTAATGCTTCCTCCAAGTTATCCCCGTTCGTGGCGAATTATGGGTTTCAACCATCCTTGTTGCCCAATTCATTCATGTCTCAGGGTATTCCGGCTTTGGAGGAGCATCTCCGGCAACTCCGTTCCACGTGGGTGCAGATTCAGGATTGCCTTCATCGTTCTATGCAGCGCCAAAAGTTCCAGGCTTATCGTAGGCGTCTGCCCGCGCCTTCCTACCAGGTTGGTGAGAGAGTTTGGCTGTCCTCCCGCAACTTGAACCTTTGTTTGCCTTCCAATAAACTGGTTCCCCGTTATGATGGTCCTTTTCGAATACTCCAATGGGTCAATCCTGTGGCCTACGCTCTTGACCTTCCTCCTGCAATACGCATCTCCAATGTTTTCTTGTCTCCCTCTTGAAACCATTGGTTTGTAATCGGTTTACCACTGTGTTGCCTCGTCCCCATCCTATCTTTGTTGACAACCATGAGGAGTATGAGGTCAGCAGCATTATTGACTCTCGTATGTCCAGGGGCTGTGTACAGTATTTGGTTCACTGGAGGGGCTACGGTCCAGAGGAGCGTTCTTGGGTTCCCTCCTCTGATGTTCATGCTCCCACCCTCCTCCGTGCCTTCCATGCCGTTTCCCCAATAAGCCTTTTGTCCTCCCACTAGGGAGGGCTCATTGAGGGGAGGGTACTGTCATTTTTCTTTCCCTGTTTTGTTTGCCATGTGCTGCTGGCAGCCATTTTACTCACCTCTCTTGCTGACTATGGTGCATTGTGGGGGATGCTGCTCATTTCCTGCACTTTCTTTTATGGCCAGACTGGTGTGCATCATCTGTGTAAGACTGGATGCAGCCTCAGAATTGTGATGTCATCACTTATTATTTAAAGGGCCTCTGTTAAGTATGCTTTGCCTTTGCGTTGCCTCAGACCTGTTTGTGAGTGGTCCTGAGTATTACCTGGCTGTCTGACGTCCTTCCTGATTCCTGATCCCTGGCTTGTTCCTGACTCTGCTGTTTTCCTTGTTCCTGATTCCGGCTCGTCTGACTATTCGCTTTGGCTCCTGACTTGGCTCATCTGACTACCAGCTCTGGTTTTGACTCCTGGCTTGTTATTTGACTTGTGGACTTTTTATTATTTTTTGTTATTAATAAAGTTGTGATTATTTTTGAACTTCTTGTCTCAGTCTGATTCCTGACACCCTGACACATTATTACATGGAATCAACCACGGCATGATACCCCAACAGGAAGTTTAATCAAGATAATTTGGTGATACTTACCTAGAGATATGGGGTTTAGTTGGTACTCATAAAAAGCAATGCTAGTCATTGGACATTTTTAAGCTTTATCTCTAAGTTTTATCTCTATCGCACCCTCGTTTAAGTGGGGGGACATGGTCTATTAGGATAAACCTTAGGTCCTGACCTTATGGTTTGCTTGTAGAAAGTGTCTAACAACTCGTTGGTCTGAGGTACCTTTGTCGAGTGCTGTATCTGTGATTAGCCATCTGTATGCGTGCATTGTTTGTGGTTTTGCCAACGTAAAATTGGCCACAGCAGCAGCTGTGGAGATATACCATATGGCTGGTAGTGCATGTCAGGTAATGTTTAATGGTATATTTCTGAATGGTGTGTGGATGTTTAAAGTATTTGCAGGGAATCATTCTACTGCAGGTTGTGCATCTAGAGCATCTAAAACAACCTGTTTTGGATGTCTTCAACCATTGTTTTTTTTGGTAGCAATGGTCTGGATCGGTTATCATCAGTAGATCCTTCAGGCTTCCACCATGTCTGTAGCCCATGATCGGTGGATCCATGTTTCCAAATGGTAGTGTGGTATCTGATCCGAGAATTTCCCATCTTTCTCGGATGGTGTCAGCCAGTTCTTTCTTATTCTGATTGTATGTGGTGGTAAAGATCATCCTGTTTTTAGCGTTATCTTCATTGGTTCCTAGTTTCGCATTACCATTATGCATGGTTAGTTCTTGTATTGTATCCCTGATAAGATTTTCCTTATAGCCCCGTTGTAAAAACTTGTAGGTCATCATCTCAACTTGCTGGTCATGATTTTCATTCTCCATGTTGTTTCTCATTACACGTACCATTTGCAATTTAATAATCACTTTCCGGGTGTGTGGTGGTTATTTATATATTCTGTGTACTTTGATACTGAGCACTATATGGTGGGGTGTATACATAGTTGTTGTTTCTTTTTTTGAATTAATTGATGGGTGGGGCTCAGCACATTTAAATAACACTGTTTTCATTTACACTTTGTCTGGTCTGAGGAATGGGTCTGCGAACCCCGAAACGTCACCATTTAATAAATATTAATTTATTTTCTAAATCCAGTGAGTGCAGTCCCTGCTTAGATCATATATATATATATATATATATATATATATATATATATATATATATATATATATTGTAGTTAAAAAAGTAGAGCGTCACACACTGAGAAATGTATATTTTAGTTACTTAGTTGCAATTAACTAAAAATTTTATGCCACCAGTATATACTAGGTATCTAATCACTTGATTAAGGGCTGAACTGCAGCTGTTTTTAGAAACAAAATCAATCCTTGGATTGATAAATTGTACACCTAGATAGCACTCTTCCCCCAATCAGGGGTGGCAAGATTTGGGCACAGACTGGATATCTTAGGAGTGGGAGTGCTGGGGGGTATTTAAAATATAACCTTTATTTGGTAATTTAAAACAAAAACAAAAACACACACAAAAAAAAATCCACATATATTCAATGTTAAAAGCACAGGGTTTGGTCGGATTTATTTCAATCCAATGTTTTCTATTTGAATAAAGTAGTGGTATCTTTGGTTGTATATTAATTAATTTTGAGTCAGTATTTTCAGTTAAGGTCAGTATAAGTCTGATTTTCGTATATAATACGTGGTATTTATAGACCTTATACCACTGTATTGATAAATCTATTCTTCCTTGTCTTATTGGTCTAAGTTACAGTCGATCTTGTCTTCCTAAGTTCTTGGTTGAATGCACATGCAATAGTGCAATTTTGTAGGGACTGATTTAAAGTGATATGCGGCAGAGTCTAGTTTATCTTGTTACAAATATTGAAGTTTTTTTAACAAATTTGCAAATTGAATATCACTGTTATTTTCAAAAAGATTTTTATGCAGTGTTGGATGTAAAATGAGTGATGTTCTAGATTTGGAGCTCTGCTTGTGGTAATCAGCTAAATCTTTCGCTAGCAGCTGTTATCTGAATATGTTGCAAGTTGTGCCTGATATATTTCCAGGCTGTTAGATTGAACTATGGTAACTGCTATCTGAATATGCTAGCACAATCGCCTGATATATTGCCAGATTATCATACTACGCTCTCAAGCGCTTAAAGAAGCATATATATATATAGTTAACATAAGATCTGTTAAACTATTGCAGTTAGTTTTACTTTATACAAAGTACTTGTTTAAAGTCTCTCAAAATAATTAATTGGATCTTATATTTTGTAAGAATGTTTTTTATGCTTGAAAGTATATATGGAGGTCTGATTCAATTGCTGAAACTCAGCTTGATAAAATTAACTATTTGTATAGAACAAAGTATTTTTATCTTCCTTGTAATTTTGCTGGTTAGCGTGGCAATGTGCTTAGACAAAGTTTTTTTAATGTTACATTGTCATTTAGCTCATCTGTATGAATAATATTTTATTGCACACTGTTCTTGAACTGCTTATACTAAAGTACTAGTAATACCACTCTTATCGTTCAGCACTGCATAAATTTACTGATAAATTGTAATCAGCAATGGATTTGCTTAAAACTGATATTCTCAATATCTATTGATACAAGATAGATCTAGTATTACTGCTAATTTTAGCGCTTTTTCTATTCGATTCTAATGTTCCCTACATTGGCTGTAATATGTATTGAATATGTTTGTTCACAAAAAACTTGAGAAAACAATATTACCAATATTAACACCACAACTTTAAGTTGAATTATATTTTGTATTTTTTATCACCACTGGATAATTTTAGCATTAGAGAAGATTCGATCTGACATTGTTACAAAATATAACAATTTTGGTAGTATCAGATTACTTTGCTATACCGACTTAGACTAAGTTGTTCTAAATTGATATAAATACGGCTTGCAGTTTGGCGTTTTTTCGTGTTTATAAAACATTGGGTATTGGGGCATTGTATTTAGCTCCCCCCTTCCCGTGCTAGTATGCTTTTAACAACACCTCACTGTAATTGCCGATTACGAATACAGCAGAATATAGGATACTGAATTAAACCCTGTTTCAGGGATTGTTAACTCTACTCATTGATACTGCTACTTTAGTTTTTAAATTAAAGACCAAATTTCCTCCTAATTAAAAAATGTTAGGAGGTATTCACAACAAACATTTCCCTAACTGCCCCAGTACAATCGGAAAATTGAAAAAGGAAAGGTTTTTTAGAGGAAGGTACCAACATAAACCCAGACCCACCAGAAGAGGTAGGGGGGGCAAACAAAAAAGTAACAAGAACCAGAAACATCAGAGAGACCAGACACAGCAACAAGCCTTACAAAAGGAGCCCCAGTCCTTTCTCCAAAATCAAAATGAAACAATGAAAGTATTAAATCTATCTAACAAAATGCTGTCAGAAGATCATCTATCTTTGCTCGCTAAAGGCCTATCATTTTGCCCTAGCACTTCACTTGATAAGTTTGAGAACATAAAGGATATACAATTATATCTAAGAAAATTATTGTTACGTAAACAATATGCAGATGTAAAAAATCAGAATGAACCAGGCTTAGAATGGACTATAGAAGATCTAACAATATTACACGATTTGGAAGATTTATTAAAAGAAAATGAAACACAGGGCAATATAAATTGGAGAAACAATTTAACTAATAAATCCAAGTACATACCCAAATCTTCCACTAGCCCTAGCATTCAAATTTTTAACAACATCGTCTGCAAGGAAATATCTAACTTAAAAGTGAAATTGCCTTTACCGAATTTAACTAAAGGAGAGAAACGTGCGTTAGCAGAAATTCAAAATTGGGAAGATGTAATAGTCCGCCAGGCGGACAAAGGTGGCAATATTCTCCTATGGCCTACAGAGAGGTATTTAAAAGAAGTTAACACACAGTTAACTAATGAAACTTGTTACAAAAAATTGTGGAGTAATCCAACAGAACAATTTCTTACACAATATAAAGATCTCATCACTCAAGCCAAGTTGAACAATACTATCAGTGAAAAAGAGAAAAAAATTCTGACTGTAAACCATCCAAAAGTAGCCACCTTTTACCTGATCCCCAAGGTACATAAAAATGCTAAGCACCCACCAGGCCGCCCCATAGTATCGGGCAACAAAAATCTGACCGAGAAAGCAAGCAAATATATTGACCAGAGGCTAAGGGAATTCCTAACAGAAATTCCTTCGTACATAAAAGATACGATGGAGACACTTCAGCATTTACAAGACATTCAATTAGGACCTACATCTTGGCTTGTTACTGCAGATGTTGAGGCCCTTTACACCAGCATTAAACACGAATTAGGGCTGGAAGCAGTTCAATATTATTTGAATTTGGGAACAGAAGAAGATGAAAATCATAACAATTTTGTGATGAAATTGCTTGAATTTGTACTTAAAAAGAACTATTTTGTTTTCAACAACCAATTCTATCTGCAAACAAGGGGGACAGCGATGGGGAAAGCTTGTGCACCTACTTACGCCAACCTATTTTTAGGTTGGTGGGAGCACAACACTGTCTTCATTGATGAAAATGATGAGTTTACTCAACATATCCCCCTCTGGCTAAGATACATAGATGACATTCTGCTAATTTGGGAAGGACCCAAAGAAAAACTGGACATATTCCTAAAGACTCTGAACCAGAACCCTCTGAACATTAAGCTAACATATGAATCCAGCCAAACTGAAATCTCGTTTTTGGATTTAAGAATTTTCAAAAAAAGCAACGGCATGTTGGGGACAGACTTGTACAGAAAGAAAACAGCTACCAATACTATCTTATATAATACAAGTGCACATGCACCAAGTACAATTAAATCCCTCCCCACTGGAGAATTCCTAAGGGTGAAAAGAAACTGTTCAGAACCAGATTTATATAAAATCAGAGCACAAGAAACAACAGATCGCCTTAGCCAGAGGGTGTACAGTAAATCCCTAATTAAAAAAGCAAAGAACAAGGCAAGAAAAACAAACTGTGAGAATTTATTGAAACCCAAGATTCACACAAAAGATAGTAAAACCAGACTAATACTAACTTACAATGCACAAAGCAAGGATGTAATCCAAATAATCAATAAACACTGGCACATCCTGCAATCAGACAACACTTTGGGTCAGTTTATAGGACCCAAAGTAGATATCAGTTATCGACGTACAAAAAACCTGAAAGACCGAGTAAGTCCTAGCCACTACACTCGTAAAAAGAAAATGACCACTAACAGTATACAAACTGGTTCCTACCCATGTGGGAATTGCATAAGCTGTAAATTCTTGAAAAAAACAACAATCATCACAGACAGATTTGATAAAAAACATCCAATCAAATCCTTTATTAATTGTAACACCACCGGCGTAATTTATGTCCTACAGTGTCAATGTTCTAAAATCTATGTAGGGATGACGACACGTAAATTACGCACAAGGTTACAGGAACATGTATGCAATATTAGAAATGCAGCTAAAGACTTAAAGAACAAAAAGACTATCTCATCAGTAGCCCATCATTTCTACAAATTTCATCAAGGAAAACCTGAAGGGTTAAAATGTTGTGGTATACAGAAAGTCAACTTTGGAATCAGAGGAGGAGATAAAGAAACAAGCTTACTCCAGCATGAAAGTAGATGGATTTATCTACTCAACTCTATATAACCCAATGGCTTAAATGAGCACAATAATTACTTTTCATATTTGTAAATATGAACAAGATGTTAATTCACAGGGACCAATACAATAAGAGAGGAAGTAAGTCAGGAACTCTTGAGTATTGAGAGGAATTGATAAAATTCAACTACTTAATACCCACCACAATTGGCATATCTGCCACATATTCACTACTCACAAGACACCAGATTAACTGTCACTCACTATGTCATCACATATTACAATTATTCCCACTTTTTAGTTTAGCACCTTTTTTTTTTTTGTCTAGGTTTTTACACAAGATCACAACTCATATGGAGTTCACATTTTTACCCTACTCGATGTTTAGACACCCTATCACTCTACAAGATTTAATCAAGTACTGAGATGTATTATTATTTTTATTTAAGTACCACCATCAGCTCTAAGAAGTGTCACGACACAATTACACTAGAACACTAAGATTTAATATCAGTATATCAACACTGAAGTATGCACTATTTTTATACCCATGTGTGTTTTTGTATAATAAAAATAAGAGTTAATAATCTTCAACTTCAATAGGTACATGCAGATGTATACATATTTGTATTATTACAACTATATAGCCAGCCATAAGCCAAGATCTAGCATGTAACCATATAACTATTCTTACAGGATTTTCCATGTATCATTATTTGTCATATTTTCTCACTTATTATCACTCATATTGTTTTAATTTCCATGTTCCTTATTAACATCATCCCAAGCAGAGGCACTTATTCACTATTTAAGCACCTTCCTCACTAACATTATCCCAAGCAGAGGCACTAATCCACTATCTAAGCAGTACATAAACTGTTAGGATGTATACAGTGACTTTCTCCTAGCATTTTTAAGCTGCAAAATGTACCATATCTATAACTAATGCAGCAATTTTTTTTAAATAAAACAGAATAAGAATAACTGGTCAACAGTTGATGTACAGCCATATTCTCCTCTCTATCTTCTCAACTTAGCCCATCATCGTTTTAGAATTAACTATCTACAATACCAACCACTATTATTGTAATTTCTAAACATCAGCATTTGGGCATTGGTCAGTTCAAAAAATAAATAAAGCATTCAAAATAAGCTTGTCAGGATATGGATGGTCCAAATCGATACTTGTTAATATTTGTCATACCTTGTATTTTCAATGAAACATTTCATCCTGATTACCAGGCAAATACTAACTATAAATTAAAACCAATATCAATTTACATCCCAGCTCATCTGATAAATGCTTCAAAGTAACTGTATATTCAAATCATATTTGGGCACTATTTGTCAGTATAAAATATCATGCGGGAAGCACTAACAGCCCATAATTAATCAAAAGACAAACGCTGTGTTGAAACTTTGTGTATTGTATACCATTTCACAAACAACACAATAGTACAATAATAGTTCCGCTTGTACTTTCATTTTACATAACAACTTTCATTCATAGAATTTTAAAACATACATAAGGCTAGAATGAGAAAACAGTCCTTTCCAATGATATCTTGCCTTACATAAGTATAAACTATTCTGCATCAAGTGATTTGCTCCCTGCAACGAACCTCCGGATTTGTCAAAACAACAACCAATAGGAGGAGGAGTGCGAGACAATAAAAAGACACAATTTTGGCCGCGCCTTACCCTTTGAAAAAGCCACGTTAGTGGCGAAACATGTTAGGGAAATGTTTGTTGTGAATGCCTCCTAACATTTTTTAATTAGCAGGAAATGTGGTCTTTAATTTAAAAACAAAAGTAGCAGTATCAATGAGTAGAGTTAACAATCCCTGAAACAGGGTTTAATTCAGTATCCTATATTCTGCTGTATTCGTAATCGGCAATTACAGTGAGGTGTTGTTAAAAGCATACTAGCACGGGAAGGGGGGAGCTAAATACAATACCCCAATACCCAATGTTTTATAAACACTATAAAACGCCAAACTACAAGCCGTATTTATATCAATTTAGAACAACTTAGTCTAAGTCGGTATAGCAAAGTAATCTGATACTACCAAAATTGTTATATTTTGTAACAATGTCAGATCGAATCTTCTCTAATGCTAAAATTATCCAGTGGTGATAAAAAATACAAAATATAATTCAACTTAAAGTTGTGGTGTTAATATTGGTAATATTGTTTTCTCAAGTTTTTTGTGAACAAACATATTTAATACATATTACAGCCAATGTAGGGAACATTAGAATCAAATAGAAAAAGCGCTAAAATTAGCAGTAATACTAGATCTATCTTGTATCAATAGATATTGAGAATATCAGTTTTAAGCAAATCCATTGCTGATTACAATTTATCAGTAAATTTATGCAGTGCTGAACGATAAGAGTGGTATTACTAGTACTTTAGTATAAGCAGTTCAAGAACAGTGTGCCATAAAATATTATTCATACAGATGAGCTAAATGACAATGTAACATTAAAAAACTTTGTCTAAGCACATTGCCACGCTAACCAGCAAAATTACAAGGAAGATAAAAATACTTTGTTCTATACAAATAGTTAATTTTATCAAGCTGAGTTTCAGCAATTGAATCAGACCTCCATATATACTTTCAAGCATAAAAAACATTCTTACAAAATATAAGATCCAATTAATTATTTTGAGAGACTTTAAACAAGTACTTTGTATAAAGTAAAACTAACTGCAATAGTTTAACAGATCTTATGTTAACTATATATATATATGCTTCTTTAAGCGCTTGAGAGCGTAGTATGATAATCTGGCAATATATCAGGCGATTGTGCTAGCATATTCAGATAGCAGTTACCATAGTTCAATCTAACAGCCTGGAAATATATCAGGCACAACTTGCAACATATTCAGATAACAGCTGCTAGCGAAAGATTTAGCTGATTACCACAAGCAGAGCTCCAAATCTAGAACATCACTCATTTTACATCCGACACTGCATAAAAATCTTTTTGAAAATAACAGTGATATTCAATTTGCAAATTTGTTAAAAAACGTCAATATTTGACAAGATAAACTAGACTCTGCCGCATATCACTTTAAATCAGTCCCTACAAAATTGCACTATTGCATGTGCATTCAACCAAGAACTTAGGAAGACAAGATCGACTGTAACTTAGACCAATAAGACAAGGAAGAATAGATTTATCAATACAGTGGTATAAGGTCTATAAATACCACGTATTATATACGAAAATCAGACTTATACTGACCTTAACTGAAAATACTGACTCAAAATTAATTAATATACAACCAAAGATACCACTACTTTATTCAAATAGAAAACATTGGATTGAAATAAATCCGACCAAACCCTGTGCTTTTAACATTGAATATATGTGGATTTTTTTTGTGTGTGTGTTTTTGTTTTTGTTTTAAATTACCAAATAAAGGTTATATTTTAAATACCCCCCAGCACTCCCACTCCTAAGATATCCAGTCGTGCCACCCCTGATTGGGGGAAGAGTGCTATCTAGGTGTACAATTTATCAATCCAAGGATTGATTTTGTGTGTTTCAGTATACAAGTACACAGCACCTCAGCCATATTGCAATCAAGCCTTGATTACAGACACAAATCTATATATACTCTATCTACAAATCCAGAGATTCATAGGCTACCCCAATCTTTTACTCTCAGCAGTGCCATTAGTACTTTTGTTTTTCTTTGTTTTTAGAAACAAGAAAGGTTGTATGAAATATAAACTAGAAATACACAATGTGCAGAAGAAAAAACTTTATTTTACTGACAGACCATGTCTTAGAACATTTAAAAACATAATTTATGTAAGAACTTACCTGATAAATTCATTTATTTCATATTGGCAAGAGTCCATGAGCTAGTGACGTATGGGATATACAATCCTACCTGGAGAGGCAAAGTTTCCCAAACCTCAAAATGCCTATAAATGCACCCCTCACCACACCCACAATTCAGTACGAATAGCCAAGTAGTGGGGTGATAAAGAAAGGAGTAAAAAGCATCAACAAAGGAATTTGGAAATAATTGTGCTTTATAAAAAAAATCATAACCACCATAAAAAGGGTGGGCCTCATGGACTCTTGCCAATATGAAAGAAATTAATTAATCAGGTAAGTTCTTACATAAATTATGTTTTTTTTTCATGTAATTGGCAAGAGTCCATGAGCTAGTGACGTATGGGATATCAAATACTCAAAATGTGGAACTCTTGGGTATTTGATATCCCAATACCCAAGATGTGGAACAACAGCCATATGCTGAAAAATTAATCCACAACCCAAAATATAAGTTATTCTCATGAATAAAAGAAAAACTTAAAACATTAGCAGAAGAATCAAACTGAAACAGCTGCCTAAAGAACTTTTCTACCAAAAACTGCTTCTGAAGAAGCAAATACATCAAAATGGTAGAATTTAGTAAATGTATGCAAAGAGGACCAAGTTGCTGCTTTGCAAATCTGATCAACTGAAGCTTCATTCTTAAAAGCCCACGAAGTGGAGACTGATCTAGTAGAATGAGCTGTAATTCTCTGAGGCGGGGCCTGACCCGACTCTAAATAAGCTAGATGAATCAAATGCTTTAACCAAGAAGCCAAGGAAATAGTAGAAGCCTTCTGACCTTTCCTAGAACCAGAGAATATAACAAATAGACTAGAAGTCTTTCTGAAATCTTTAGTAGCTTCAACATAATATTTCAAAGCTCTTACCACAGCCAAAGAATGTAAGGATTTTTCCAAAGAATTCTTAGGATTAGGACACAAGGAAGGGACAACAATTTCTCTACTAATGTTGTTAGAATTCACAACCTTAGGTAAGAACTTAAATAAAGTCTGCAAAACTGCCTTATCCTGGTGAAAAATCAGAAAAGGAGATTCACAAGAAAGAGCAGAAAGCTCAGAAACTCTTCTAGCAGAAGAGATGGCCAAAAGGAACAACACTTTCCAAGAAAGTAGTTTAATGTCCAAAGAGTGCATAGGCTCAAATGGAGGAGCCTGTAATGCCCTCAAAACCAAATTAAGACTCCAAGGAGGAGAAATTGATTTAATGACAGGCTTAATACGAACTAAAGCCTGTACAAAACAGTGAATATTAGGAAGAGTAGCAATCTTTCTGTGAAATAAAACAGAAAGAGCAGAGATTTGTCCCTTCAAGGAACTTGCAGACAAACTCCTATCCAAACCATCCTGCAGAAACTGTAAAATTCTAGGAATTCTAAAAGAATGCCAAGAGAATTTATGAGAAGAACACCATAAAATGTAAGTCTTCCAAACTCAATAATAAATCTTCCTAGAGACAGACTTACGAGCTTGTGACATAGTATTAATTACTGAATCAGAGAAACCTCTATGAGTTAGCACTAAGCATTCAATTTCCATATCTTCAAATGTAATGATTTAAGATCCTGATGGAAAAACGGACCTTGAGACAGTAGGTCTGGCCTTAACGGAAGTGGCCAAGGTGGGCAACTGGACATCCAAACAAGATCTGCATACCAAAACCTGTGAGGCCATGCTGGAGCTACCAGCAATACAAACGATTGTTCCATGATGATTTTGGAGATCACTCTTGGAAGAAGAACTAGAGGCAGGAAGATATAAGCAGGTTGATAACACCAAGGAAGTGTCAGCGCATCCACTGCTTCCACCTGAGAATCCCTGGACCTGGACAGGTATCTGGGAAGTTTCTTGTTTAGATGGGAAGCCATCAGATCTATTTCTGGAAGACCCCACATCTGAACAATCTGAGAAAACACATCCGGATGGAGAGACCACTCCCCTGGATGTAAAGTCTGACGGCTGAGATAATCCACCTCCCAATTGTCTATACCTGGGATATGAACTGCAGAAATTAGACAGGAGCTGGATTCCGCCCAAACAAGTATCCAAGATATTTCTTTCATAGCTTGGGGACTGTGAGTCCCACCCTGATGATTGACATATGTCACCGTTGTAATATTGTCTGTCTGAAAACAAATTGGCAAGAGTCCATGAGCTAGTGACGTATGGGATATCAAATACTCAAAATGTGGAACTCTTGGGTATTTGATATCCCAATACCCAAGATGTGGAACAACAGCCATATGCTGAAAAATTAATCCACAACCCAAAATATAAGTTATTCTCATGAATAAAAGAAAAACTTAAAACATTAGCAGAAGAATCAAACTGAAACAGCTGCCTAAAGAACTTTTCTACCAAAAACTGCTTCTGAAGAAGCAAATACATCAAAATGGTAGAATTTAGTAAATGTATGCAAAGAGGACCAAGTTGCTGCTTTGCAAATCTGATCAACTGAAGCTTCATTCTTAAAAGCCCACGAAGTGGAGACTGA
Source organism: Bombina bombina (assembly GCF_027579735.1). Classification (NCBI taxonomy): domain Eukaryota; kingdom Metazoa; phylum Chordata; class Amphibia; order Anura; family Bombinatoridae; genus Bombina; species Bombina bombina. The sequence continues at coordinate 223,011,386 of NC_069500.1, forward strand.
TCTAGTAGAATGAGCTGTAATTCTCTGAGGCGGGGCCTGACCCGACTCTAAATAAGCTAGATGAATCAAATGCTTTAACCAAGAAGCCAAGGAAATAGTAGAAGCCTTCTGACCTTTCCTAGAACCAGAGAATATAACAAATAGACTAGAAGTCTTTCTGAAATCTTTAGTAGCTTCAACATAATATTTCAAAGCTCTTACCACAGCCAAAGAATGTAAGGATTTTTCCAAAGAATTCTTAGGATTAGGACACAAGGAAGGGACAACAATTTCTCTACTAATGTTGTTAGAATTCACAACCTTAGGTAAGAACTTAAATAAAGTCTGCAAAACTGCCTTATCCTGGTGAAAAATCAGAAAAGGAGATTCACAAGAAAGAGCAGAAAGCTCAGAAACTCTTCTAGCAGAAGAGATGGCCAAAAGGAACAACACTTTCCAAGAAAGTAGTTTAATGTCCAAAGAGTGCATAGGCTCAAATGGAGGAGCCTGCATACAAAGAGAGAAGCGCTCTACCAGGAACGAACAACAGCTCAGTGGCTTGTTCTATGGCGATTTACCAGTATATCAGTCTGATCCTGCCAATTAAGGTCAGTCCAGCCCCGAAATACCAGGCAATTCTCCTCTGAACAAGGAACATGACAACCCCAGACGATCGTTTCAGCCTCCTATGGGCCTCGTCAGTGAGGTGCAGCCACATTCCTCTAAGCACACTGGGCAAGGAGTCCACGTCTGGTTTCCCCCATCACCCATAGGGAGACTTCCCCAGGGTCATAATAATTTGCATACAAAGAGAGAAGAGCTCTACCAGGAACGAACAACAGCTCAGTGGCTTGTTCTATGGCGATTTACCACCCGGAAGCAGCCTCTTTTAGACCAGTGTGCTTTTCACAGAAGAAAACTTTCCTGAAGTATATCAGTCTGATCCTGCCAATTAAGGTCAGTCCAGCCCCGAAATACCAGGCAATTCTCCTCTGAACAAGGAACATGACAACCCCAGACGATCGTTTCAGCCTCCTATGGGCCTCGTCAGTGAGGTGCAGCCACATTCCTCTAAGCACACTGGGCAAGGAGTCCACGTCTGGTTTCCCCCATCACCCATAGGGAGACTTCCCCAGGGTCATAATAATTTGCATACAAAGAGAGAAGCGCTCTACCAGGAACGAACAACAGCTCAGTGGCTTGTTCTATGGCGATTTACCACCCGGAAGCAGCCTCTTTTAGACCAGTGTGCTTTTCACAGAAGAAAACTTTCCTGAAGTATATCAGTCTGATCCTGCCAATTAAGGTCAGTCCAGCCCCGAAATACCAGGCAATTCTCCTCTGAACAAGGAACATGACAACCCCAGACGATCGTTTCAGCCTCCTATGGGCCTCGTCAGTGAGGTGCAGCCACATTCCTCTAAGCACACTGGGCAAGGAGTCCACGTCTGGTTTCCCCCATCACCCATAGGGAGACTTCCCCAGGGTCATAATAATTTGCATACAAAGAGAGAAGCGCTCTACCAGGAACGAACAACAGCTCAGTGGCTTGTTCTATGGCGATTTACCACCCGGAAGCAGCCTCTTTTAGACCAGTGTGCTTTTCACAGAAGAAAACTTTCCTGAAGTATATCAGTCTGATCCTGCCAATTAAGGTCAGTCCAGCCCCGAAATACCAGGCAATTCTCCTCTGAACAAGGAACATGACAACCCCAGACGATCGTTTCAGCCTCCTATGGGCCTCGTCAGTGAGGTGCAGCCACATTCCTCTAAGCACACTGGGCAAGGAGTCCACGTCTGGTTTCCCCCATCACCCATAGGGAGACTTCCCCAGGGTCATAATAATTTGCATACAAAGAGAGAAGCGCTCTACCAGGAACGAACAACAGCTCAGTGGCTTGTTCTATGGCGATTTACCACCCGGAAGCAGCCTCTTTTAGACCAGTGTGCTTTTCACAGAAGAAAACTTTCCTGAAGTATATCAGTCTGATCCTGCCAATTAAGGTCAGTCCAGCCCCGAAATACCAGGCAATTCTCCTCTGAACAAGGAACATGACAACCCCAGACGATCGTTTCAGCCTCCTATGGGCCTCGTCAGTGAGGTGCAGCCACATTCCTCTAAGCACACTGGGCAAGGAGTCCACGTCTGGTTTCCCCCATCACCCATAGGGAGACTTCCCCAGGGTCATTAGAGGAATGTGGCTGCACCTCACTGACGAGGCCCATAGGAGGCCGAAACGATCGTCTGGGGTTGTCATGTTCCTTGTTCAGAGGAGAATTGCCTTGTATTTCGGGGCTGGACTGACCTTACTTGGCGGGATCAGACTGATATACTTCAGGAAAGTTTTCTTCTGTGAAAAGCACACTGGTCTAAAAGAGGCTGCTTCCGGGTGGTAAATCGCCATAGAACAAGCCACTGAGCTGTTGTTCGTTCCTGGTAGAGCGCTTCTCTCTTTGTATTCAAATGGAGGAGCCTGTAATGCCCTCAAAACCAAATTAAGACTCCAAGGAGGAGAAATTGATTTAATGACAGGCTTAATACGAACTAAAGCCTGTACAAAACAGTGAATATTAGGAAGAGTAGCAATCTTTCTGTGAAATAAAACAGAAAGAGCAGAGATTTGTCCCTTCAAGGAACTTGCAGACAAACTCCTATCCAAACCATCCTGCAGAAACTGTAAAATTCTAGGAATTCTAAAAGAATGCCAAGAGAATTTATGAGAAGAACACCATAAAATGTAAGTCTTCCAAACTCAATAATAAATCTTCCTAGAGACAGACTTACGAGCTTGTGACATAGTATTAATTACTGAATCAGAGAAACCTCTATGAGTTAGCACTAAGCATTCAATTTCCATATCTTCAAATGTAATGATTTAAGATCCTGATGGAAAAACGGACCTTGAGACAGTAGGTCTGGCCTTAACGGAAGTGGCCAAGGTGGGCAACTGGACATCCAAACAAGATCTGCATACCAAAACCTGTGAGGCCATGCTGGAGCTACCAGCAATACAAACGATTGTTCCATGATGATTTTGGAGATCACTCTTGGAAGAAGAACTAGAGGCAGGAAGATATAAGCAGGTTGATAACACCAAGGAAGTGTCAGCGCATCCACTGCTTCCACCTGAGAATCCCTGGACCTGGACAGGTATCTGGGAAGTTTCTTGTTTAGATGGGAAGCCATCAGATCTATTTCTGGAAGACCCCACATCTGAACAATCTGAGAAAACACATCCGGATGGAGAGACCACTCCCCTGGATGTAAAGTCTGACGGCTGAGATAATCCACCTCCCAATTGTCTATACCTGGGATATGAACTTCAGAAATTAGACAGGAGCTGGATTCTGCCCAAACAAGTATCCGAGATATTTCTTTCATAGCTTGGGGACTGTGAGTCCCACCCTGATGATTGACATATGTCACCGTTGTAATATTGTCTGTATGAAAACAAATTAATGGTTCTCTCTTCAACAGAGGCCAAAACTGAAGAGCTCTGAGAATTGCATGGAGTTCTAAAATATTGATTGGTAATCTCGCCTCTTGAGACTTTCAAACCCGTTGTGCTGTCAGAGATCCCCAGACAGCTCCCCAACCTGAAAGACTCACATCTGTTGTGATCATAGTCCAGGTTGGCCGAACAAAAGAAGCCCCTTGAACTAAACGCTGGTGATTTAACCACCACGTCAGAGAGTGTCGAACATTGGGATTTAAGGATATTAATTGTGATATCTTTGTATAATCCCGGCACCATTGATTCAGCATACAAAGCTGGAGAGGTCTCATGTGAAAACGAGCAAAAGGAATCGTGCCCAATGCTGCAGTCATGAGGCCTAAAACTTCCATGCATTTAGCCACTGAAGGGAATGACTGAGACTGAAGGTGCCGACATGCTGCAATCAATTTCAAACGTCTTTTGTCTGTCAGAGACAGAGTCATGGACACTGAACCTATCTGGAAACCTAAAAAGGGGACCCTTGTCTGAGGAATCAAGAAACTTTTTGGTAAATTGATCCTCCAACCATGTTTTTAAAGAAACAACACTAGTTGATTCATGTGAGATTCTGCAGAACGTAAAGACTGAGCTAGTACCAAGATATCATCCAAATAAGGAAACACCGCAATACCCTGTTCTCTGATTACAGAGAGAAGGGCACCCAGAACCTTTGAAAAGATTCTTGGAGCTGTTGCTAGGCCAAATGGAAGAGCAACAAATTGTAATGCTTGTCTAGAAAAGAGAATCTCAGGAACTGATAATGTTCTGGATGAATCGGAATATGAAGGTAAGAATCCTGCAAGTCTATTGTAGACATATAATGTCCTTGCTGAACAAAAGGCAGAATAGTCCTTATAGTCACCACCACAGATCCAGAACTGGTCTGAATGAATTTTCTTTCTTTGGGAGAATGAATAGATTTGAATAAAACCCCAGACCTTGTTCCTGAAAAGGAACCGGCATGATTACCCCTGAAACCTCCAGGTCTGAAACACACTTCAGGAAAGCCTGAGCTTTTACTGGGATGCGTGAGAGAAAAAATCTTCTCACAGGAGGTCTTATTCTGAATCCTATTCGGTACCCCTGAGAGACAATGCTCTGAATCCACTGATTTTGGACAGAATTTGCCCAAACATCCTTGAAAAACCTTAATCTGCCCCTACCAGCTGAGCTGGAATGAGGGCCGCACCTTCATGCAGACTTAGGGGCTGACTTTGGTTTCTTAAAAGGCTTGAATTTATTCCAATTTGAGGAAGGCTTCCAATTGGAAACAGTTTCCTTGGGGGAAGGATTAGGTTTTTGTTCCTTATTTTGATGAAAGGAACGTAAACAATTAGAAGCCTTAGATTTACCCTTAGGTTTTTTTATCCTGAGGCAAAAAAACTCCCTTCCCCCCAGTAACAGTTAAAATAATAGAATCCAACTGAGAACCAAATAAATTATTACCTTGGAAAGAAAGAGATAGTAATCTAGATTTAGATGTCATATCAGCATTTCAAGATTTAAGCCACAAAGCTCATCTAGCTAAAATAGCTAAAGACATGGATCTAACATCAATTTTGATAATAACAAAAATTGCATCACAAATAAAATGATTAGCATGTTGTAGTAAACGAACAATGCTATATAAGTCAGAATCCAATTCTTGCTGATCTAAATTCTCCAACCAAAAAGTTGAAGCAGCTGCAACATCAGCCAAAGAAATTACAGGCCTAAGAAGATGACCTGAATATAAATAGGTTTTCCTTAGATAAGATTCAAGCTTCCTATCTAAAGGATCTTTAAAGGAAGTACTATCTTCCATAGGAATAGTGGTTCGTTTAGCAAGAGTAGAAATAGCCCCATCAACTTTGGGGATTTTTTCCCAAAACTCTATTGAAATTGCTGGTAAAGGATACAGTTTTTTAAACCTTGCAGAAGGATTAAAAGGAATACCAGGCTTATTCCATTCCTTAGAAATCATATCAGAAATAGCATCAGGAATAGGAAAAACCTCTGGAGTAACCACAGGAGGTTTAAAAACAGAATTTAAATGTTTACTGGTTTTAATATCAAGAGGACTAGCTTCCTCAATATCCAAAGTAATTAGCACTTCTTTTAACAAAGAACGTATATACTCCATTTTAAATAAATAAGTAGATTTGTCAGTGTCAATATCTGAGGAAGGATCTTCTGGATCAGATAGATCCTCATCAGAGGTGGATAATTCATTATGTTGTCAGTCATTTGAAAATTCATCAACTTTATGAGAAGTTTTAAAAGACCTCTTACGCTTATTAGAAGGTGGAAATGCAGACAAAGCCTTCTGAATAGAATCAGTAACAAATTATTTAAAATTCATAGGTATATCATGTACATTAGAAGTTGAAGGAACTGCAACCGGCAATGTACTATTACTGATGGACACACTAGCTGCATGTAAACGTTTATCATGGCAACTAATACAAATGACATTAGGAGAAGTAATCTCCACAATTTGACAACAAATGCACTTAGCTTTGGTAGAACCGATGTTAGGCAGCAGAGTTCCAACAGATACTTCTGAGGCGGGATCAGATTGAGACATCTTGCAGAATGCAAAAGAAAAAACAAGATATAAAGCAAAATTATCAATTTCCTTATATGACAGTTTCAAGAATGGGAAAAAATGCAAATAGCATAGCCCTTTGACATAGAAAAAGGCAAGAGGCAAACAGCAATGTGGCAAATAAATAATGAAAAAAGTTTGGCGCCAAGTATGACGCACAACCTAACTTAAATTTTTTTGCCGCCAACCATGTCCAGAAATGACACACTCACGTCACTAACGACGCAAGAATGATGTAATAAAGTGTAGCATTAGGAGCACCCGCGAGCCGAAGTCAGCCCGCAATTTGAAACAAAGTAGTCAATTGAAAAAAAGACTAAACCCCAGGTAAGAAAAATATTTCTTAATATTAACTTTCCCCAAATATGAAGCTGTCAATCTGCAAAAGGAAATACATGAACCTGACTCATGGCAAATATAAGTACAATACATATATTTAGAACTTTATATAAATGCATAAAGTGCCAAAACCATAGCTGAGGTGTCTTAAGTAATAAAAACATACTTACCCAAAGACACCCATCCACATATAGCAGATAGCCAAACCAGTACTGAAACAGTTATCAGTAGAGGTAATGGTATAAGAGAGTATATCGTCGATCTGAAAACGGAGGTAGGAGATGAATCTCTACGACTGATAACAGAAAACCTATGAAAAAGACCCCCGTTAGGAAAATCATTGCACTCAATAGGTGATACTCTCCACGTTCCTCTGACATTCACTGTACTCTGAGAGGAATCAGGCTTCAAAATGCTGAGAAGCGCATGTCAACGTAGAAATCTTAGCACAAACTTACTTCACCACCTCCATAGGAGGCAAAGTTTGTAAAACTGAATTGTGGGTGTGGTGAGGGGTGTATTTATAGGCATTTTGAGCTTTGGGAAACTTTGCCCCTCCTGGTAGGATTGTATATCCCATACGTCACTAGCTCATGGACTCTTGCCAATTACATGAAAGAAAAGATATAACATATACCTATTCACAAAGCAATAGTATTAAATGTTGCTATTGTATATAGTCCTAACACATAGGTTAAAAAACTATTTGCACAATGTAGGGCAAATTAAAGTTTTTGAGATGAAAATGGAGCACTATTGTCCCCACTTTCATACAATATACAAATTTACAAAATACAAATATGCAGTATTAAATCACAAGTATAAAAACCTTTTAAAACTTCTAAAAATCATATAGTACTCTTATAAATGAAGAGCGAAAGAAACTGTAAACACATCTCTATGTTAAAGCCCTTTTCAGCTTTCTTTTTTTTCTTCTAACACCTGATACCTCATATCTTTGAGCCCTTATAACTTTTAATTGTAATTTTTTTTAATAATTTTTAATAGAAAGTGTTATTATGAGAGTTACTGCACATTTAAAGGGACAGTCAACACCAGAATTTTTGTTGTTTAAAAAGAAAGATAATCCCTTTATTACCCATTCCCCAGTGTTGCATAACCAACACTGTTATAATAATACACATTTTACCTCTGTAATTACCTTCGGCGAGATTACGAGTTGTGCGTTAGCCTTAAAAAGCAGCGTTAAGAGGTCCCAACGCTGCTTTTTTCCTAACGCTGGTATTTCGAGTCTTCCAAAAAGTGAGCGGTACAGCCTCTCCTGTCAAGACTGATACCGCATTTAAAAGTCAGTAGTTAAGAGTTTTATGGGCTAACGCCGTAGTATAAAACTCTTAACTAAAGTGCTAAAAAGTACACTAACACCCATAAACTACCTATTAACCCCTAAACCGAGCCCCCCCCCCCCACATCGCAAACACTAAAATAAAAATTTTAACCCCTAATCTGCCAAACCGGACATCGCCACCACTATAATAAATATATTAATCCCCTAAACCGCCGCCCTCCCGCATCGCAAACACTAGTTAAATTTTATTAACCCCTAATCTGCCGTCCCTAACATCGCCAACACCTACCTACATTTATTAACCCCAAATCTGCTGCCCACGTCGCCACAACTATATTAAATGTATTAACCCCTAAATCTAAGTCTAACACTAACTCTAACCCCCCTAACTTAAATATAATTTAAATAAATCTAAATAAAATTACTAAAATTCACTAAAAAATTCCTATTTAAAACTAAATACTTACCTATAAAATAATAGTTACATTGTAGCTAGTTTAGGGTTTATTTTTATTTTACAGGCAACTTTGTATTTATTTTAACTAGGTGCAATAGTTATTAAATAGTTATTAACTATTTAATAACTACCTAGTTAAAATAAATTCAAATTTACCTGTAAAATAAATCCTAACTTAAGTTACAACTACACCCAACACTACACTATAATTAAATTAATTCCCTAAACTAAATACAATTAAATACAGTTTAAATAAATTATCTAAAGTACGAAAAAAACCCCACTAAATTACAGAAAATAATAAAATAATTACAAGTTTTTTAAACTAATTAAACCTAATCTAATCCCCCTAATAAAATAATAAAAAGCCCTACCCAATACTAAATTACAAATAGCCCTTAAAATGGCCTTTTGCGGGGCATTGCCCCAAAGTAATCAGCCCTTTTACCTGTAAAAAAAAGTACAATACCCCCCAACATTAAAACCCACCACCCACACACCTAACCCTACTCTAAAACCCACCCAATAACCCATTAATAAAACCTAACACTAACCCCTTGAAGATCACCCTACCTTGAGAAGTCTTCACCCAACCAGGCCGAAGTCCTCAACGAAGCCGGGCAAAGTGGTCCTCCAGACGGGCAGAAGTCTTCATTGAAGCCGGGAAGAAGAGGTCCTCCAGACAGGCAGAAGTCTTCATCCAGGCGGCATCTTCTATCCTTATCCATCCAGCGCGGAGCGGCTCCATCTTTAAGACATGCGACGCGGAGCATCCTTTTCAAACAAAGTCCAACTGAAGAATGAAGGTTCTTTAAATGACGTCATCCAAGATGGCGTCCCTTGAATTCCAATTGGCTGATAGAATCCTATCAGCCAATCGGAATTAAGGTAGAAAAAATCCAATCAGCCAATTGAATGCCAGCTCAATCCTATTGGCTGATTGGATCAGCCAATAGGATTGAACTTCAATCCTATGGGGTGATTGCATCAGCCAATAGGATTTTTTCTACCTTAATTCCGATTGGCTGATAGAATTCTATCAGCCAATCGGAATTCAAGGGACACCATCTTGGATGACGTCATTTAAAGGAACCTTCATTCTTCAGTTGGACTTCTTTTGAAGAGGATGCTCCACGTTGGATGTCTTGAAGATGGAGCCGCTCCGCGCCGGATGGATGAAGATAGAAGATGACGCCTGGATGAAGACTTCTGCCCGTCTGGAGGACCCCTTCTTCCCGGCTTAGATGAAGACTTCTGCCCATCTGGAGGACCACTTTGCCTGGCTTCGTTGAGGACTTCGGCCCGGTTGGGTGAAGACTTCTCAAGGTAGGGTGATCTTCAAGGGGTTAGTGTTAGGTTTTATTAAGGGGGTATTGTGTGGGTTTTAGAGTAGGGTTGTGTGTGTGGGTGGTGGGTTTTAATGTTGGGGGGCTATTGTACTTTTTTTACAGGTAAAAGAGCTGATTACTTTGGGGCAATGCCCCGCAAAAGGCCCTTTAAAGGGCTATTTGTAATTTAGTATAGGGTAGGGCTTTTTATTATTTTTGGGGGCTTTTTTATTTTATTAGGGGGATTAGATTAGGTGCAATTAGTTTAAAAATTATTTTATTATTTTCTATAATTTAGTGGGGGTTTTTTCGTACTTTAGATAATTTATTTAAATTGTATTTAATTGTATTTAGTTTAGGGAATTAATTTAATTATAGTGTAGTGTTAGGTGTAATTGTAACTTAGAATTTATTTTACAGGTAAATTTGAATTTATTTTAGCTAGGTAACTATTAAACAGTTAATAACTATTTAATAACTATTGTACCTAGTTAAAATAAATACAAAGTTGCCTGTAAAATAAAAATAAACCCTAAGCTAGCTACAATGTAACTATTAGTTATATTGTAGCTATCTTAGGGTTTATTTTATAGTTAAGTATTTAGTTTTAAATTGAAATTATTTAGTTAATTGTAGTTATTTTATTTAGATTTATTTAAATTATATTTAAGTTAGGGGGGGCGAAGTTGGGGGCAGCAGATTAGGGTTTAATAAGTGTAGGTAGGTGGCAGCAACATTGGGGGCGGCAGATTAGGGGTTAATAAATAAAATGTAGGTTTCGGCGATGTTGGGGCAGCAGATTAGGGGTTGATAAGTATAATGTAGATGGCGGCGGTGTCTGGAACAGCAGATTAGGGGTTAATAATATTATGCAGGTGTCGGCGATGTTGGGGGCAGCGGATTAGGGGTTAATAAGTGTAAGATTAGGGGTGTTTAGACTCTGGTTCATGTTAGGGTGTTAGGTGTAGACATTAAAAGTATATCCCCATAGGAATCAATGGGGCTGCGTTAGGAGCTTTACGCTGCTTTTTTGCAGGTGTTAGGTTTTTTTTTCAGCCGGCTCTGCCACATTGATTCCTATGGGGAAATCGTGCACAAGCACGTTTTGCCAGCTCACCGCTACCGTAAGCAGCGCTGGTATTGAGGTGAGATGTGGAGCTAAATTTTGCTCTCCGCTCACTTTTCTGCGGCTAACACCAGGTTTGTAAAAACCCGTAATACCAGCGTTGTCTGTAGGTGAGCGGTGAGCATAAACTGCTCGTTAGCACCGCACACCATTACCGACAAAACTCGTAATCTAGGTGCTTGTATCTAAGCCTCTGCTGACTGCCCCCTTATTTTCAGTTCTTTTGACAGACTTGAATTTTAGCCAATCAGTGCTCACTCACTAGGTCACTTCACGTGCATGAGCTTAATGTTATCTACATGAAACACATGAACTAATACCCTCTAGTGGTCAAAATGCATTCAGATTAGAGGCAGTCTTCAAGGTCTAATAAATTAGCATATGAACCTCCTAGGTTTAGCTTTCAACTAAGAATACCAAGAGAACAAAGCAAAATTGGTGATAAAACTAAATTGGGAAGTTGTTTTAAATTACATGCCCTATTTAAATCATGAAAGGTTTTTTTTTTGGACACTTTAAATGTATTTTTAATGATTTTTGTGCAACTTTTTCTTCAAGCATACCAGTTAACCAAATCTCTGAGGTTACGCTAACCACGTTAAATTCAATGGCACTTGAGCAAATGCGTTTACTTTCAACTTGTAATACGCACAATATTGTTTGCGCGCAACTGTTAATTGGGCCCTTAGTCTGAGAAACCAGCAATCTGGAAAAAATTTCCCCAACCATTATGCTAAAGAAACAATAACAGTTTGAACCAAAAAGCATGCAGAAAAGGAAACACTGCAATACCCTGAGTTCTGATTGCAAACAAAATGGTACCAATGACCTAGGAAAATATTCTAGAAGCTGAACCCAGACCAATCAGCAGAGCAACAAACTAAAAATGCTAGGACAGAAACACAGAACAATGAAAGCCTTTTTGAAAGCTTTACTGATTAAAAAGCAAAAGAACAGTTGGTAGTTCAGATTGAAGATAACAGAAACAGCAAGTTTGAACATAGGTCCAATGCAAAACACTAAAGTCCAATACAAAGGTCAGAATACTTTAAATAGTTTACAGTAACTAAGTCCAATAGACACTGGTGCTTAAATGGAACAGTAAATGGTGAGGTTGTCACAGCATACCATTTAAATACAGCAGGCACAATTGGTTTGAAGAAGGCTGTCACTGGTATGGTAGACACAGGTATCTCAGCAGGCACAGGATACCCAGCGGGTACTGTTAGTGAGATTGTCATGGGATACCAGATAGGTACAGCAGGCAAAGCAGGTTTGAGGAAGCCTGTCACAGGTATGGTAGACACAGGTTTGTCAGCAGGTACAGGATTCCCAGCAGGCATTGTTGGTGACACTGTTACACGATACCAGATAGGCACAGCAGGCACAGCTGGTTCGAGGAGAGCTGTCACTGGTATGGTGCACAGCAGGTACATGATACCAAGCATTTATTGTTGGCGAGACTGTCACAGGATACCAAATAGGTACAGCTTCAGGAACAATATAAGCATACACAGGTATCAGGTTAGTCTGCTTTGATTTCAGGAACCAGGTGAGCATACGCAGGTGCAAGGTAAGTACGCTTGGTCTCTGAAACAAGAGGAGTATACACAGGTATCAGGTAAGTATTCAGGTGTCTGGAGCAAGGTGAGCATATGCAGGTACAAGGTAAGTATGCTTGGTCTTGGGAACAAGGTGAGCATACACAGGTATCAGGGAAGTATGCTTGGTCTCTAAAACAAGGTGAGCATACACAGGTACAAGGTAAGTATGCTTGGTCTCTGGAACTAGGTGAACATACGTAGGTATAAGGTAAGTATGCTTGGTCTCTGGAGCAAGGAGAGCATACACGGGTACAAGGTAAGTATGCTTTTTCTCAGGAGCAGGGTGAACATACATAAGTATAAGGTAAGTATGCTTGGTCTCAGGAGCCAGGAAAAAGGCAGGTAAGGCAATAACTCAACACAGAGTAATGGGCTGAGTGAACCTTTATAGTGCCTGTAATTAGGACATGGTACCTTTAAATCTAGGTAGCGTGAGGCTGACCACGCCTAGAGAAGCTGCAACAGGAGCAGAATGGACCCCACTCACAGTGTCCTTCCACGTGGGATGCTGAGATGAAAAAACACCTATTCTCTACTTTGCCGAGAACGGAGGGAAAATAAATATCCCATAAAACTATTATGGACATAAACTGACCTTGCAAAATAAAAGGCAGAAAAATAATCCAAATAGTCACTGTCACACCGCCGCTCACTATGGCTGTTGCCATAGATGCGGCGGTGGTGACTCGTTGCTATGGCCATTGCCATAGACGTGGTGGTGGTTCAGAGATTGAGGCGATGACATCATCGCCACATGCTGTCTCTCTCTCTCTGTCTCTCTGATTGCACCTGTGTGTCCTCTTGGCGCCAATCTGCGCCTATGTAAGTACTCTATTTCTCTTACTACATTGCCCAAGTATAGGTGTTACTGTGTGTGCTCCTGGGTAATATTCATACTTTTATTGCATAAAATAGCCTGAGATTGAAACCTCAGCATAAAATCAATATAACACCTAACACTGAATATAAGAGTTTAAATGACCCAGCTTCTAAGGCAGATTTAAGGACAGAGAAAAAAGGCTCCATAACTGCAAGGAACTTTTACAGAAGTTAAGTGCAGAAAAAAAACAAGCATACAGCTAAAATATAATACCGCTTTTACAAAAAAAGCTTTAAAGAAAGGGAAACACTCTGTCTGAAAAGGAAATGTATAAATTCAAAAATGATAAAAGCAGAGATGAGGTAGTACACAGTTTATCTGTTATATAATAGTGTACATAAGACAAGAGGCGTCATATAAAGTAAATAGCGTGTGTTAAAATAAGTATGTGTGCGGGGAAAAAAAACAGTGAGCGTTTAAAAATATACGTGTGTGAAAAGCCATTAAGTATTAAAAAAAAATGATGCAAAATTATAAATAATAATAAAGGGGAATTACCTAAAAAATGTCATATACATATATAATAGATATGTATAACAATAACAGGCTTACAGAGCGCCAAATATAAAATCAAAAAATAAAGTACTTACCAATAGGTACTCTGCTACTGAAGGAAACCAGTAGGAAGCCAAAACCAGTGCTGGAATAGGAGTATATCAACAAACCAACAGAAGGAGGCAAAGGACAAGTCCCTGCTACATCCATGGAGAGTATTGTGACTAAAATATATACCACTACCAATGGGCCTCAACCTTATTCCGAGAACCCCTCTCACTGAAGAATCAAATGCATGTCTTCAACCTCCTTCAGCAGGCACAAGACTGAGTTGCCAGTGAGTTGGGAGGGGTTTTATAAAGTTCCTGGGGTTTGGGAATCTTTGCCTCCCCCTAGTAGTAGGGAAGAGTAATTCCCAGGAGTAATGGGTCTATTTTGGGTGCAAGAAAAAAAATCTCCTCTACAGTATCTGCTTTTCACAAATCACTTACAGATAGATTACGAGTTTGGCGTTATGAGTCAAATAGCAGCGTTGTGTCCCATAACGCATCTTTTTCCCTAATGCAGCCATTACGAGTCTTGTCGGTATAGGTGTACTGCAAGTCTTTTAGCCTGTAACGCAACGTCAGCACCGCACTCATAAAAATTACATTTTTCATGGGATTCCCATAGCGCCGGTATTACGAATTTTGCGGTGAGGCTAAAAGCGAGCGTTACACTCCAAAATAACAAGATCCGTAATGCCATCTAAAGTCAGTAGTTATGAGTTTTACACTACAAAGCTGTAACATAAAACTCATAACTGTGTTAAAAAGTACACTAACACCCATAAACTACCTATTAACCCCTAAACCAAGGCCCTCCCGCATCGCAAATACTATATTAAACTTATTAACCCCTAATCTGCCATCTGCCATCCGTCCACATCACCCCCACTGTACTAAAGTTATTAAGCCCTACACCATCACCACTATAATAAAACCATTAACCCCTCAACCGAAAGCCCCCCCCACAGCGAAATATAATAAATTAAACTATTAAGCCCTAAACCGGAAGCCCCCACATCGCAATAAACTAATTTAAAATGGTAACCCCTCAACCTAACGCCCCCCTAACATTATATTAAAATTACAATTTCCCTAGCTTAAATTAAATTAAAACTTACCTGTCAATTTAAAAAAACTAAGTATAAACTAACAATTAAACTAATATAATTATTAAACTAAAACTAAACTACACATTAAAAAAATCATAATACTACTCTAAAAATGACAAACTATCTAATTACAAAAAAATAAATAAATACTAAATTACAAAAAACAACGCTAAATTACAGAAAATAACAAACGAAAGTATCAAAAATAAAAAAAGAATTACACCTAATCTAATAGCCCACCCAAAATAAAAAGAACCCTAGCCTACAATAAACTACCAATGGCCCTTAAAAGGGCCTTTTGTAGGGTATTGCCCTAAGTTAAACAGCTCTTTTTCCTGTAAAAAAAATACAAAGACCCCCAAACAGTAAAACCCACTACCCAACCATCCCCCCAAAATAAAAAACCTAAATCTAAAAAAACCTAAGCTACCCATTGCCCTGAAAAGGGCATTTGTATGGGCATTGCCCTTAAAGGGCATTTAGCTCTTTTACATGCCCAAACCCTAATCTAAAAATAAAACCCACCCAAAAAAACCTTAAAAAAACCTAACACTAACCCCAAGACGATTCACTTACAGTTTTTGAAGTCCCGCTTGAACAATCTTCATCCAGGTGGAGAAGTCCTCATCCAGGCGGCGAGAAGTCTTCATCCAGGCGGCCTCTTCAATCTTCATCCTGGCGGAGAAGTCCTCATCTAAGCGGCGAGAAGTCTTCATCCAGGTGGCCTCTTCAATCTTCATCCAGGCGGCATCTTCTATCTTGATCCCGAGGGCGCGGAAAGGGTCCATCCTGAAGACATCCAGTGCGGAGCATCCTCTTCATACGGTTGCCGCTGCATACTAAATCTTCAATGCAAAGTACACAATTCAAAATGGCGTCCTTTGCATTCCTATTGGCTGAAAGATTTGAATCAGCCAATAGAATGAGAGCTGCTAAAATCCTATTGGCTGTTCAAGTCAGCCAATAAGATTTAAGAAACTCTAATTATATTGGATGATGAATCAGCCAATAGAATGAGAGCTGCTTAAATCCTATTGGCTTTTGGAACTGACGCTGATAACAGCTTTGCATGTTCTTTTTCCTCTTTGGCACGGAGAACACAACAGCTGTTTTTTCCAAAAACTAATTGATATGTTGACTCGTCGGACCACAAAGTAAGATTCCACTGTGCTACTGTCCATCTCAGATGAGACTGAGCCCATAGAAGTCTTCTAGACAGTATTGATATATGGCTTCTGCTTTGCATATTAAAGTTTTTAAGGGCCATGATACCCAACTGTTGAAACACTTGAAAGTGATGCAGCATAGTTGTAAAAAGTTGACTAGAAAATATCACCTGAACATCTCTATGTAAAAAAGAAAGATATTTTACCTCAAAATGTCCTAAATATTCAAACCACATTTTGAAGGACTTTAAGCAGCAAATCAGTATGTCTATCCCGGGACAGGCAAGGGAGTGAGCCTCATGCACACATGTTATTTCCCTATTCAGTTTAAGGAAGTTTACTATGAAATCTTAAGAGAGTTAAGTCAAATCTCATGGGATCACAGTAAAAGAGTTCATGACCTCAGCACTGTTGATGCTGATTGGCTGCAGTTAATTTCTTCTTTTTTTTTACCTGCAGCTGGACAGCAACTGTAGTATAACTTTTTACACAGCACTTACTCTGGTGAGCTGAGGAAATTATGAGGTAAAATATCTTCATTTTTTTACATAGAGATGCTCAGGTGATATTTTCCTGTCAGCTTTTCACAGTTATACTGCATCAGTTTCAAGTGATTTAGCATATGAGTATTATGTCCCTTTAATTTGCATCTGTGGATACAGCAGCGAATGTTGTTGACTGACAAAGGTTTACCAAAGCATTCCCAAGCCCATGTCAGGATATCCATTACAGAATTCGCGAGCTTTTGTCCAATATCAAATTGGGCAAATTAACAACAGCATTGGTCTTGCACTTTAAAAACTTTCACAATCAAAGTAGCCATTCACTGAGATGGACTATAGTGGAGAATGTTAAAACCAATAGAAGGGGTGGGGACAGAGAGTACATCCTAGGCAAAAGAGAGGTGCTTTGGATACACAGATTAAAGACGAGACTACCTTATGGCTTAAATTCAGAGTTTGATCTGATTAATTTTTGGCAGTAGTCTGTAGAGTCTATGATCTGTGTATCCAAAAAATAGAATCAAAATTATTGATATATATATAATTTTTGTCTAACATTCAAAATATGTGTATGAATTAATTATAAGGTCCATTGAAGGAGAGGTCACTGAAATTTGACAGTAGGTGCTTAGAATAATGAATTATCTATTTCTATTTCTATCATTATCATATTATGTTATGATTAGTTTAATCTATCTATTTTTCTGGATATAAAAAGTTATTTAAGGACAAGTACAGCAGTGTTCAAACTACTGATTAATGAATTTTTTATATTCATATTAATATCAATTATGTCTGTATTATGTCATGAACAGTAAGAATGATATTTAAAGACATATGTAGCAGTTCTTAAAACTGCATATAATATATCTATTGTTTGAAATGCTGTTTTTGATAGGAGTGAGGTATAGGTTTATGAGATAGTGTTACAGTTCCGTTTATTCACTCTATTTGGAAATCATTTGTCTGATTATGATAGATATTATAGCTTTCACATATACTTTATATATATATATATATATATATATATATATATATATATATATATAAAGTAAAAAATCAAACACGCATTTGAATGTAAACTTATGTTTCTTTAAATACATTTATTTTTATTCCATATACTCATATCACGTATGAACACTGTATCAATGAGGGTTAATAAGGTGTTAGTGTAAAAGTTTTGCAAGCAAAGAAGGGGAGGATAGGGGTTAAATCCCAGAATTTTGGTTTTAGCCAATTGGATATTTTTTTACAATTTAAAAGGGGCTGGATTAGGCCATTTGACCACACTACGATTACGGCTTAACTGCCGAAACGCGTCAATGGGTCACTGGGATTTGACCATTATCCCCTGACCTTTGCTATGTTGTGGCTTATGTAAGGATTTTAACAAACTCGGAATGAAGATTATATTTTATATCAATTCCCGTGGAGGTGCTCTGGTGTTTTGTATTGTGCTCTATTTGGAACTGTCGATTGAGCACTCGATGGGATTGGCTCTCCTTCGCCCCCACTGCCGTTCATGTGACCGGAGCTTGGCCTGACGTCACGGATCGTACACACGCACACAGACTAGGGAGGAACGCAAGAGTCTCACGCTGAGGGTGGAAGGTCGGACGTCTGCAGAAAGTAGAACCTTCGAGGGATATCGTGAGTGAATCCGGATACAAAGGAGGCGAAGTCCGGCGGCAATAACCCCTCTATGTGAGTTACCCCTACTGTGTGTATGTTTGGTGTCTAGCTGTTGAAAATGGTGTACTGCAGCCTGGCGATTTGTTTAAGTTGAGCGTCTCAGGAGGTCTGATGAATAGCGGCAATAGGGCAGTGGAAGGCTGTATGAACATTGTATGTGAAAACCCTCCAGGTGCTCAACAGAATGTGTTTTGGGTCGTAGGATATCCATTACAGACTCATAACGGTTTTTGAGACAATGACGTTTGAGGGATCGGAGATCACAGACATTCAGAAGTATTTTTTGGCTTTGCCCTTTACGCACCGAGATTTGAATTGATTCTTTGAATCTTTTAATTATATTGTGCACTGTAGAAGGTGAAATTCCCAAGATCCTACCAATTTGTCTTTGGGGATTGTTGTTCTCAAAGTGTTGGATTATTTGCTGATGCAGCTGTTGTCAGATTCGCAAGCCTCAACCCAATCCTTGCTCTTGAAGGACTAGGCCGTTTTTGGAGACTCCTTATATACTATGATTACACAATTGCCTCACTTAGTTCACATCACCTTCTTATTTCACTTGTCACATCGCCATTAGTCCTAAATTGCCCCTGCCCCAACTTTTTTGGAGTGTGTTGCAGTCATCAGAATTGAAATGAGTGTATATTTTCAAAAATACATTCAATTCAAAATGTAAAACATCAAATAATGTGTTAATAATGTGTTTTCAATATAGTACAGGGTGAATTAAATTTTCAAATGATTCTTTTTGCTTGTTTTTTTGCATTTTCCATACTGTTCCAACTTTTTGGAATTGGGGTTGTATATTTACAGTGATAACATAGTAAATGTAAAGGCATCCCACATCCCCTCACTTTAACCCCTTATAACTACTTTGTGCAGATTTTCTTTTAAAAATAAAGATGCTCATATTTTTTTACTTTATTGGGGGGGGGGGGGAATTGGGGGACATTTCTTTCAATTAACCAGAGGTCTGACCTCTGGTTAATTGCACTAAGCGCAAAGTGCTCCCACAAACTCACAGGGAGCATTAACCAGCCACTTGTAATGGCTGGTTATTTAATGTGCACCCGTAAAGGGGAAAATTGACCCCTTTACGGGTGCACATTAAAATAGCGCTCCACTTGCAATCTAGACCTTAATAGGGTACTATTAGTAGCCTTTTTTAAGATTTCTGTTGTTTGATGTAGTTATTAACAAAGCTAATATAAGAAAAGAGCTATTGGCTCTTTTTGACAGTGAGCCCACTCATAAACAATGCTGAGTAGGCAAGGTAATTGCAGTTGGGAGATTACATATGGGGGGAAATTAATGTAGGGGCTAGGTCAGCTAATGATAGTTTTAATTATGAGAGGTTACAGAATAATTTTATTGAGGTAGCATTAAGTAGGAGGTAGAACTGAAGGTTTATAATATGGAAACGTATGTACTCACTTCTATCCATGATCTCTTCATCCCTCCACTCATTTAAACATATCACTCTCAAATAGACATCTCTCTCACACATCCTCCCCACTGCACTTTCACATGGGGGTATCCAAATCAGCCACACTCTTATGAGTGTGGCAAGGAAACGGACGATGAGACAGTGTAGGTACCTTAATACATACACCTCATATCTTCCCTTACTTTTACTTCCTCCAAAACCCACATGATTCTTTTATTCTTTTCCCTCTCATTTATATACCTCCATTGTCAATTTGTCTTTTGCCCTGGAGCAGCAAAGCTTATCCAACTCACATTATCTTATGGTCCGTCAAAATTGAGCAATTTTCCAAGGCACAAATATGGAAGCTCCTTTGATCTGATCTTCAGCTCTTGATGCACTCTATCATTACCAACTATTTCCCCTTTTACTCTTTCTTACCATCATCTCTTTACTTGCAACATTGCAACATACCCTACACTGCCAACAAATTCCACATTAGAATTAAGTCATTAGATCCTCAACATAAATGATGTCGGCTTAGCACAACCTCTGGAGGTTAGGGATGTGCTTCTGTATCCTGTATTGACTATTAGGAACTATTTTTGCTCATTTTTATCAATTGGCTACCTGTAAGTGACCCTAGCCTTGTTCCTTGTACCAAGCCTGGATAGGAGGTGTTAAAAGGTCATCTGAGACTCCCATTCAGTGCTTTTTGTATGAATTTTGAAGCGCTCCTGTTTCTGGCCTGTTTTCCTGGAGCTGACTCTGGCAAAGTTTTTGGACTACGCTATTTGTTTGACCCCTTAACTAAGAGCAGCTTACTAAAAACTGATTCATTGTTTTTTAAAAGTTGAAACTGTGCCCTAACCTCCACCTCTGCTTTAACCTTTCACTTTGATGCCTGTTTTCGGACTGCTTCTTTGGTATTGACCTCTGGCTTGATTATGGACCATTCTGCAAATTCCCAGTCTCTTGCTGCTGTCCTCTCTCTCCTTTATTGGCTCCAGTTTACAAACCAGGTAATTTTTCTATTACCAGTATATAAAAACCAAGCCAAGATGAATCCAGCAGTGTGATGGTGAACATTATTACTTCCATGTGTCATCAAATTCCTACTCTGGCACACACAATGCAGGATTTACAAGCCTCCCAATATATTTATTTCAACATATAGAGAGTTTACAGTCTCAGACTGCTACTGTTTCCCCTCTAATTTCTGTTTCAGCTGAAGGTGTCACCTTCCTCCAGAGAAGTTTAATGAGGATCTTAAGCAGTTACATTATTTCATTACCTCCTACAAAATACTGTTTTCATTTAAATCTGGGACTTATTCGTCTGAATTTGTTACAGGTTGTACTGCTCTTTTAGTAGGAGAGCCTCAAAGTTGGGTCCATACTTTAATTCAAAGGAACATCAAGATTTTTAATACATGGGACTCTTTTGTTTCTGTTATGAGCATTTTGTATGATGATCCATATCATATCTCTTTTGCTTAATCTGCTTTAAGATTTCTTCATCAGGGCAAGACAACACTGGAGGACTATGTATTTAATTTTGTTGCATCTCCAGTAAAACAGAATGGAAAGCACTTTCTCTCTTTGAACATTTCTTTTTAGGTCTTTCAGGATAGCTCAAAGATGAATTGGCTTAGATTGGTCTCCCTAATGATCTGGAAAATATGATTGCTCTATCAATCCAGATTGATAGAAAACTTTGTGAAATACATCAGGAGAGGCTTGTTTCTCAGACCTCATGTGTTCCCTGCCAATCATGTTCTACAGCTGTGACTGCTGAATTTAATCCTCTGGAAGAAATTATGCAGATTGAAGCTATTACAGGACATATCTCAGCTATTGAATGTTCCAGATGGAGTAACCATAATTTGTGTTTCTACTATGGGAAGAGTGTGAGCTGCTGGTGCAATGCAGAATACGGAGAGCGTATTGCTCTCCGCATTCAGCGAGGTCTTGCGGACCTGATCCGCACTGTCGGATCAGGTCCGCAAGACCTTTGTTAAATAGAGGCCTTTAACTTTACTAGTGGCCTCATACTTATCAGTCCCTCTTTTGTTGCAGTGCTCAATTGAAAGAATGAAAGTGGAAGTAATAATGGATTCACACACAAGTGGATGTTTCATTGATTTTACGCTAGCAAAGAACTTTGTGCTGCCATTACAGTCAAAAGCCACTTCTGTCCAGTTGTGTGTTGCTAATAGTAGTCCTTATTTAAGAGACTTCGCCAGTATCTGTGACTTTGGCCACAAAGAACATTGCTATTTCCATTTATTCTAGGACTGATATATTAAAGCTGCATAATCCTGTAATAAACTGGGAGACTAGAAGTATTTAATTTGTTTCTGTATTTTGTAAAAAATCTTGTTTATGTAAACCTTATGCAGTACTAAATATTTGCCCAAAACAAAATCCGGCTGATCCTGAACAGTATAGGGATTTTTCTTTCTTTTTAAAAAGAAAGGTACCAACTAACTTCTGCTAAGACAACTATATGATTATCTAATTGAATGGATTCCTGGTGCTTCTATTCCTTATGGAATAATCTTTCCTTTATCTGGCCCAGAATTGCAGAATTTAAATTACTATATTTAAGATAAGTTGGCTAAAGGATTTATTAGACCCTCAACTTCTCTTGCTGGTGCTGGTTACCTCTTCATTGAAAAGAAGGATGGGGGACTGAAGCAATGGGCGGATTACAAAGTTCTTAATAGTATAACAATTTAAAATTATTATCTTTTGCCTTTGATTGCGGAGATGTTAGACAAAATTAAAGTAGCACAATGGTTTGCCAAAATTGATTTAAGAGGTGCCTACAATCTAGTAAATATTAGTGAAGGTGAGGCGTGAAAGACCATTTTTCGATCTCGTTATGGCCACTTTGAATATCTAGTGATGCTTTTTGGACTTTGTGATACACCTGCTACTTTCCAACACTTTCTGAATTACATTTTCAGAGACCTACTGGATACCTATTTTGTGATCTACCTGGATGATATTTTGATCTTCTCTCCTTCCTTGGAAGTTCATGTCACCCATGTCCATGCAATTTTGTTGAGATTTAGGAAATATGGTCTTTTTGCTAAATTGGAGAAGTGTCAGTTTTCTGGTTCTACAGTAGAATTTTTAGGATATCTACTCTCTCCCATTCATATTGAAATGGGTACCAAGACATTTCTGTGATTTTATTTAGTGTCCAGTACCTAACAACAAGGAAGCTGTTCAGAAGTTTATTGCTTTTTGACATTTTTTATAGAAGTTTTATTAGAAATGTTTCTGAAGTTTGTGCCCTAATTACTCATCTTACTTGATGGGAGGACCATTTTGTTTGGACTTCTGAAGCTCAAAGGGGTTTTAAAAGACTTGAGTCTTTGTTTACCTATGCTCCTATCTTAATTGAGCCAGATGTGCAGAGACCATTTTTCTTGAAAGTTGATGCATCTAATATTGCATAAGATGCAACTAAGATTTGAATCCACTCTCAGAAACATCTACTACCTAAACTATTGTAACGCCATCCACGCTAGACTCTCCTCCCTTTACTCTTCCAGGCTGATTCTCCTTACATGTTGCTGTTTATCTGCTGCACCTCTCTGCCAATCCATTCACTGGCTTCCTCTGACCTCCAGAATAAAACACAAAATCCTAACCCTAACATCCACTATCCTACCCCTGTTGCTCTGCCCATGACCAACTTTTTTCCTCATCTCTTGTTACTGCATCACATTACCATCTACAGGACTTCTACAGATTGGCCCCAGTCATGTGGAACTTTATACCTTGCTCCACAAGACTCTTACCTAGTTTTCAAAGTTTCAATGGATCCTTGAAGACTCTGCTGTTCAGGAAAAAAATTAAATGTATGCTAAACTTTCTTACCCAATTTCTCTCCTTTTTTCAGTCCCCTGTACCCCCTTAGCATGTAAGATTAAGAGCTCAGATGTCCTGCAGATTACCTTCTTTAAAAGGGGATCTACAACAATATACAAAGGGTCATCTGACTTCTCATCCAGTGCATAATTTGCATGTAAATGGTCCCTTTATTATTTAGTGAAGGACACTTGCAACACTTAGGAACAGGAGAGGCTCAGCTTGGGGGAAGCCGCAGGAAGTGGATATTTTCACGCAGCTGCCAGATAATTCGGTACCACATATTGCCAAATCTTACACAGCTCATGTCTTGGCTGGCAGAATCGGAATAGACACTGTCTTATGTCGTATAACAGCCGTTTGTCCCAATTGGAGCATAGAGCAAGCCTGGAAGCCCTCCCAGTATAAAAGTTGAATAGGCTAGAATATTTAAAGTATACAGGCGGAACAGTCACCAATTACTGAGTTGTTATGCCATGATTTCTTATGATACAAGATAGTTCTGGACAATTTGGCCTATCATGAAGACTATAGTGTCTGATTTCTTAGGTCTCTGCTTGTATGCTAAGTTTACTATGTCGCTAATACACTTCATGTTGTAATTTATCTTCAATTGCTAAGCTGTTTTAAAAAGGTAATCTATGAGCCACACAGGATAGTTTAAGTTCTTCAATTGAAAATACTGACATACTTTACACAACACAGCGTTATACATTTGGTATCAGATAACATCTACTGTAACCAAAGTCAGGAAGTTCATACTTAAGATATAATCCTCTCCACCTTTTGTACGTTGTTTTCTCCTCTCCCCAAGCTAAAATACACCATGTTCCATAGCTATAGCAACCTCCTACTACCAGCTCAACCCTCCTGACTCAATCATCTCTTATTTTTACCATATTGATTTGCAGAAAATTAAACACCAGGGTTGTGAATTATCTTACTATTGTGTTCCTGTATTATCCTACTAATAGTTGCTCATCAATATAAATAGATCATTATTAGAAGGCTTGCTACATTATACATGTTTTCCTTTTTTATTCTATATAGCTGACGAGGGAGTTTTGAAAATGCCCAATAGACAAGCTTAGTATACATATGTCAATATGGTTGTATTTATGTAATTATTGGAGTTAATATAGATCCTACCTGCAAATATCTAGTGACCAACTACTCCAGGGAAAGACTGCACTTCTACATGTAATTAACATGTGTATGCTTGTCTTCATTATTTTATTGTAAACCTCAGCTAAAACCATTTGTTATTTTGAGAATATGTTTTTATTAGCATATATGCTAGTTCTTCACCTTGTTTAATTTATATTTTTTTTTATATTGTATCAGTCGCAACAACACACCACTTATACTAAACCCTAAGTGGTGCTTACCTGCTGCATACTATCAGCTATTATATTTGTACTAGGTACCATGAAGCCCAAAAGTGACTACCAATCTGACTACCATATATCTTCCAGTTTCCTGGCCAAAAGGTCCAAAAGTGGCCAACCAATTAATCAGTCACTTACAAAATAGAGGTTTGTGAAGCCTATTTACTGTTATTCATTGTTGTTTTCTTTTGTTTACATATATTAATGTTTATTGAACAATGGAATGCACGTCCTTACTGTTATAGGGCTATCGTTGTATGTTGTTATAACCGCAAAGCCTTATTAAAAAAAAAAGTGAATTGGACCTTGACATGCCATAAGAAAATGTTCAGAATCAGCTTATGCGCTAATAAATAGTAGCAAAAAAAAATTTAAATTGTGAAAACTAGAGTGAGAATGGTCTGAAGGACTCAATATGGGTTAATATTTGATGAGTTAATGCTGTGCCAAGTCATTTGAAAACCTGTGCTATTTTAAAACCTTGCTTCTAGTATCTGATTATCAAGTTGACTGGGCTGTTAGGGAATGGTTAAAGTGAAATTAAACTGCAGAAATGTATATATTACTAATGAAAGAGTCTTAAAGGGACATGAAACCCCAAATTTTTATTTTGCGATTCAGGTAGAGGGGCTACAGCGTATCATGTCCATCAGACATCGCTGAATGCCGACTGTGTATGTGAACTACTTGTGCAATACCGCCCCCTGCAGATTCGTGGCCACTAGCAGGAGGTGTCAATCAACCCGATCGTAATCTTAAGACAGCTACTTCTTAACTGCTTTTTCCGGGGAGCCTGAAGGCTTGCGCGGAAACAGGGTGAGTTGGCCTTATTTGGGGCATAGTAAATCAGCCCTAGAGAATACAATTTTAAAGAACTTTCCAATTTACTTCTATTATCAAATTTGCTTCATTCTCTTGGTATCTTTGTTGAAGAAGCATGGAAGGTAGCTGAATACATTGGGTCAGCAAATAACATGAAGAATATATGTGCAGCCACCAATCATCAGCTCCTGAGCCTACCTAGTTATCCTTTCCAACATAGGATACAAAGAGAGCAAAACAAATTAGTAAAATGAAAGTAGTTAAAAATCACATGCTCACACACCCCTGTAGATCACGGCGTTCACAGCTGAAAGGCCGATAGTAGGTCAGAAAGTCACATGATAGCTCTATTTTGCCCAGAGTGATGTAGCTAGCGGGGATCAAACCGCTGAAACCAAACAACTTCCAAAGTAGTAGCAGGCACTGCTCAGAGTGTGATATTAAAAACATATTTACTTTTTTGATTCCAAGAGAGTAAAAAGTCTCACAGACATGTTCAGAGTACAGAGGCATGGATATCTGACGTGTTTCACGCCCCCTTGTGGCGCTTACTCAAAGACAATAGTCTATGAGTAAGCACCACTAGGGGGCACGAATTGTCTCAGACTTTTTAGTCTCTTGCAATCAATAAAGTAAATATTTTTTAATATCACACTCTGAGCAGTGCCTGCTACTACTTTAAAACTTGTTTAAAATCACATGCTCTAGCTGAATCATGAAAGAAAAAACATAAACATTTTTTTTTCTCTCAGTACAGTAACATCAATTTTTAAAAAAAATGCAATTGTGGTTTGTCAGGGATCTAAATTTACGATTCTGTACCAGAGCTGTTATATGTTATTGAAATTAGTGGCAACATTTAAATTGATGTACAAACACCTATTATTAAATATTTTCTTTAAAACAGATGCTAAAACATATATATGACTGTTTAAAAACCAGAGAAATATGTCAGTACTGATTATTTGCATATTGACTAATGACACACAATATTAAATGATTTCTGTGACACTCCAAGAGTTTTATTAGATATCTAACATACAGAAGGGAAGAAATGTTTTTTACGTGCTACAGAGTAGTGTATTCAAAGCAAAGATTAGCCTTAAAATAATATGTCGATGTATTTTTACAATTGGATTAGTTGTTAAAATATTGAAAATATAAGTGAAAAGGTTTAGTTTTAATAAAGCACTGTAGTTTCTATAAAGTAATGGATGTCATCATGTTTGAACTAGCTTTCTATTTATCTCTGTTTTTGCAAACAAGGCTGTGTGAAAACCCTCTTGGATAATCATGTGTTTGACACAGACTTGTTTAAAAAGTATTTTATATTGCTGGTTTTATATCTGTCCCAAATTGTCGTCATCAGAGAAGATTGATAAGGGGAGACTTAAAGGGACAGTCTTGTCAAAATTAAACATTCACGATTCAGATGGGGCATGTAATTTTAAACAACTTTCCAATTTACTTTTATCATCAACTTTGCTTTGTTCTCTTGGTATTCTTTATTGAAAGCTACACCTATGTAAGCTCAATATGCTAATTTCTTAGCCCTTGAAGGCTGCCTCTTATATGAATGCATTTTGAAAGTTCATGTGTGCCATATAGATAACATTGTGCTCATGCCCGTGGAGTTACCTAGGAATGAACACTGATTGGCTAACATGCAAGTCTGTCAAAAGAACTGAAATAAGGGTGCAGTCTGCAGAGGCTTAGATACAAGGTAAAAAGTATATTAATATAACTGTGTTGGTTATGCAAAACTGGAGAATAAGTAATAAAGGGATTATCTATTTTTTTTTAAAAACAATAAAAGTTCTGGTGTAGACTGTCCCATTAAGTTAAAATATGGTGGTTCCAATTACTTTAAAGATACTCAGTGGAATTTATAGAACAACAATTAAAACAAGTTAAATTACAGGAAATGGGGACAAAATAAATAATGAAATTATCTTGCAAATCTTTTAACTACACATAATTAAAAAACATAATTTATGTAAGAACTTACCTGATAAATTCATTTCTTTCATATTAGCAAGAGTCCATGAGCTAGTGATGTATGGGATATACATTCCTACCAGGAGGGGCAAAGTTTCCCAAACCTCAAAATGCCTATAAATAAACCCCTCACCACACCCACAAATCAGTTTAACGCATAGCCAAGAAGTGGGGTGATAAGAAAAAAGTGCGAAAGCATAAAAAAATAAGGAATTGGAATAATTGTGCTTTATACAAAAAAATCATAACCACCACAAAAAGGGTGGGCCTCATGGACTCTTGCTAATATGAAAGAAATGAATTTATCAGGTAAGTTCTTACATAAATTATGTTTTCTTTCATGTAATTAGCAAGAGTCCATGAGCTAGTGATGTATGGGATAATGACTACCCAAGATGTGGATCTTCCACGCAAGAGTCACTAGAGAGGGAGGGATAAAATAAAGACAGCCAATTCCGCTGAAAATAATCCACACCCAAAATAAAGTTTAAATCTTATAATGAAAAAAAAATGAAATTATAAGCAGAAGAATCAAACTGAAACAGCTGCCTGAAGTACTTTTCTACCAAAAACTGCTTCAGAAGAAGAAAACACATCAAAATGGTAGAATTTAGTAAAAGTATGCAAAGAAGACCAAGTTGCTGCTTTGCAAATCTGATCAACTGAAGCTTCATTCCTAAATGCCCAGGAAGTAGAAACTGAACTAGTAGAATGAGCTGTAATCCTCTGAGGCGGAGTTTTACCCGACTCGACATAGGCATGATGAATTAAAGATTTTAACCAAGATGACGAAGAAATGGCAGAGGCCTTCTGACCTTTCCTAGAACCGGAAAAGATAACAAATAGACTAGAAGTCTTTCGGAAATTCTTAGTAGCTTCAACATAATATTTCAAAGCTCTAACTACATCCAAAGAATGCAATGATTTCTCCTTAGAATTCTTAGGATTAGGACATAATGAAGGAACCACAATTTCTCTACTAATGTTGTTAGAATTCACAACCTTAGGTAAAAATTTAAAAGAAGTTCGCAACACAGCCTTATCCTGATGAAAAATCAGAAAAGGAGACTCACAAGAAAGAGCAGATAATTCAGAAGCTCTTCTAGCAGAAGAGATGGCCAAAAGAAACAAAACTTTCCAAGAAAGTAATTTAATGTCCAATGAATGCATAGGTTCAAACGGAGGAGCTTGAAGAGCCCCCAGAACCAAATTCAAACTCCAAGGAGGAGAAATTGACTTAATGACAGGTTTTATACGAACCAAAGCTTGTACAAAACAATGAATATCAGGATGATTAGCAATCTTTCTGTGAAAAAGAACAGAAAGAGCAGAGATTTGTCCTTTCAAGGAACTTGCAGAAAAACCTTTATCCAAACCATCCTGAAGAAACTGTAAAATTCTCGGAATTCTAAAATAATGCCAGGAAAAATGATGAGAAAGACACCAAGAAATGTAAGTCTTCCAGACTCTATAATATATCTTCCTAGATACAGATTTACGAGCCTGTAACATAGTATTAATCACAGAGTCAGAGAAACCTCTTTGACTAAGAATCAAGCGTTCAATCTCCATACCTTTAAATTTAAGGATTTGAGATCCTGATGGAAAAAAGGACCTTGTGACAGAAGGTCTGGTCTTAACGGAAGAGTCCACGGTTGGCAAGAGGCCATCCGGACAAGATCCGCATACCAAAACCTGTGAGGCCATGCTGGAGCCACCAGCAGAACAAACGAGCATTCCTTCAGAATCTTGGAAATTACTCTTGGAAGAAGAACTAGAGGCGGAAAGAGATAGGCAGGATGATACTTCCAAGGAAGTGACAATGCATCCACTGCTTCCGCCTGAGGATCCCTGGATCTAGACAGATACCTGGGAAGTTTCTTGTTTAGATGAGAAGCCATCAGATCTATTTCTGGAAGTCCCTACATTTGAACAATCTGAATAAATACCTCTGGGTGAAGAGACCATTCGCCCGGATGTAACGTTTGGTGACTGAGATAATCCGCTTCCCATTTGTCTATACCTGGGATATGAACCGCAGAAACTAGACAGGAGCTGGATTCCGCCCATACCAGTATTCGAGATACTTCTTTCATAGCCAGAGGACTGTGAGTCCCTCCTTGATGATTGATGTATGCCACAGTTGTGACATTGTCTGTCTGAAAACAAATGAACGATTCTCTCTTTAGAAGAGGCCATGACTGAAGAGCTCTGAAAATTGCACGGAGTTCCAAAATATTGATTGGTAATCTCACCTCCTGAGATTCCCAAACCCCTTGTGCTGTCAGAGACCACCAAACAGCTCCCCACCTATCAGACTTGCATCTGTTGAAATTACAGTCCAGGTCGGAAGAACAAAAGAAGCCCCCTGAACTAAACAATGGTGATCTGTCCACCACGTCAGAGAGTGTCGTACAATCGGTTTTAAAGATATTAATTGAGATATCTTTGTGTAATCCCTGCACCACTGGTTCAGCATACAGAGCTGAAGAGGTCGCATGTGAAAACGAGCAAAGGGGATCGCGTCCGATGCAGCAGTCATAAGACCTAGAATTTCCATGCATAAGGCTACCGAAGGGAATGATTGTGATTGAAGGTTTCGACAAGCTGAGATCAAATTTAGACGTTTCTTGTCTGTCAGAGACAGAGTCATGGACACTGAATCTATCTGGAAACCTAAAAAGGTTACCCTTGTCTGAGGAATCAATGAACTTTTCGGTAAATTGATCCTCCAACCATGATCTTGAAGAAACAACACAAGTCGATTCGTATGAGATTCTGCTAAATGTGAAGACTGAGCAAGTACCAAGATATCATCCAAATAAGGAAATACCACAATACCCTGTTCTCTGATTACAGACAGAAGGGCACCGAGAACCTTTGTAAAAATTCTTGGAGCTGTTGCTAGGCCAAACGGCAGAGCCACAAACTGGTAATGCTTTTCTAGGAAAGAGAATCTCAGAAACTGATAGTGATCTGGATGAATCAGAATATGCAGATATGCATCCTGTAAATCTATTGTGGACATATAATGCCCTTGCTGAACAAAAGGCAGGATAGTCCTTATAGTTACCATTTTGAATGTTGGTATCCTTACATAACGATTCAATATTTTTAGATCCAGAACTGGTCTGAAGGAATTCTCCTTCTTTGGTACAATGAAGAGATTTGAATAAAACCCCAGCCCCTGTTCCAGAACTGGAACTGGCATAATTACTCCAGCCAACTCTAGATCTGAAACACATTTCAGAAATGCTTGAGCTTTCGCTGGATTTACTGGGACACGGGAAAGAAAAAATCTCTTCTTTGCAGGAGGCCTTATCTTAAAGCCAATTCTGTACACTTCTCAAACAATGTTCTGAATCCAAAGATTGTGAATTGAATTGATCCAAATTTCTTTGAAAAAACGTAATCTGCCCCCTACCAGCTGGGCTGGAATGAGGGCCGTACCTTCATGTGGACTTGGGAGCTGGCTTTGGTTTTCTAAAAGGCTTGGATTTATTCCAGACTGGAGATGGTTTCCAAACTGATACCGCTCCTGTGGGTGAAGGATCAGGCTTTTGTTCCTTATTGTGACGAAAGGAACGAAAACGATTATTAGACCTAAATTTACCTTTAGATTTTTTATCCTGTGGTAAAACAGTTCCTTTCCCTCCAGTAACAGTTGAGATAATAGAATCCAACTGAGAACCAAATAATTTATTACCCTGGAAAGAAAGGGAAAGCAAAGTTGACTTAGAAGACATATCAGCATTCCAAGTTTTAAGCCATAAAGCTCTTCTAGCTAAAATAGCTAGAGACATATACCTGACATCGACTCTAATGATATCAAAGATGGCATCACAAATAAAGTTATTAGCATGTTGAAGAAGATTAACAATGCTATGAGAATTATGATCTGTTACTTGTTGCGCTAAAGCTTCTAACCAAAAAGTTGAAGCTACAGCAACATCCGCTAAAGATATAGCTGGTCTAAGAAGATTACCTGAACATAAGTAAGCTTTTCTTAGAAAGGATTCAATCTTCCTATCTAAAGGATCCTTAAAGGAATAACTATCTGCCGTTGGAATAGTAGTACGTTTAGCAAGAGTAGAGATAGCCCCATCAACTTTAGGGATTTTGTCCCAAAACTCTAATCTGTCAGCTGGCACAGGATATAATTGCTTAAAAAGTTTAGAAAGAGTAAATGAATTACCCAAATTATTCCATTCCCTGGAGATTACTTCAGAAAAAGCATCAGGGACAGGAAAAACTTCTGGAATAACTACAGGAGATTTAAAAACCTTATTTAAACGTTTAGATTTAGTATCAAGAGGACCAGAATCCTCTATTTCTAATGCAATTAAGACTTCTTTAAGTAAAGAACGAATAAATTCCATTTTGAATAAATATGAAGATTTATCAGCATCAACCTCTGAAACAGAATCCTCTGAACCAGAGGAACCATTATCAGAATCAGAATGATGATAATCATTTAAAAATTCATCTGAAAAATTAGAAGTTTTAAAAGACCTTTTACGTTTACTAGAAGGAGGAATAACAGACATGGCCTTCTTAATGGATTTAGAAACAAAATCTCATGTTATCAGGAACACTCTGAGAATTAGATGTTGACGGAACAGCAACAGGTAATGTAACATTACAAAAGGAAATATTATCTGCATTAACAAGTTTGTCATGACATTCATTACAAACAACAGCTGGAGGAACAGATACCACAAGTTTACAGCAGATACACTTAACTTTGGTCGATCCAGCACCAGGCAGCGTTTTTCCAGAAGTATCTTCTGACTCAGTGTCAATCTGGGACATCTTGCAATATGTAATAGAAAAAACAACATATAAAGCAAAATTGATCAAATTCCTTAAATGACAGTTTCAGGAATGGGAAAAAATGCCAGTGAACAAGCTTCTAGCAACCAGAAGCAATAAATAATGAGACTTAAATAATGTGGAGACAATAGTGACGCCCATATTTTTTAGCGCCAAAAAAGACGCCCACATTATTTGGCGCCTAAATGCTTTTGGCGCCAAAATGACGCCACATCCGGAACGCCGACACTTTTGGCGCAAAAAACGTCAAAAATGACGCAACTTCCGGCGACACTTATGATGTCGGAAACAGAAAAAAAAATTTGCGCCAAAAAAGTCCGCGCTAAGAATGATGTAATAAAATTAAGCATTTTCAGCCCCAGCGAGCCTAACAGCCCACAGGGAAAAAAGTCAAATTTTAAGGTAAGAAAAAAACTGATGATTCATATGCATTATCCCAAATATGAAACTGACTGTCTGAAATAAGGAACGTTGAACATTCTGAGTCAAGGCAAATAAATGTTTGAATACATATATTTAGAACTTTATATAAAAGTGCCCAACCATAGCTTAGAGTGTCACAGAAAATAAGACTTACTTACCCCAGGACACTCATCTACATGCAGTAGAAAGCCAAACCAGTACTGAAACGAGAATCAGTAGAGGTAATGGTATATATAAGAGTATATCGTCGATCTGAAAAGGGAGATAAGAGATGAATCTCTACGACCGATAACAGAGAACCTATGAAATAGACCCCGTAGAAGGAGATCATTAAATTCAAATAGGCAATACTCTCCTCACATCCCTCTGACATTCACTGCACGCTGAGAGGAAAGCCGGGCTCCAACCTGCTGCAGAGCGCATATCAACGTAGAATCTAGCACAAACTTACTTCACCACCTCCATAGGAGGCAAAGTTTGTAAAACTGATTTGTGGGTGTGGTGAGGGGTGTATTTATAGGCATTTTGAGGTTTGGGAAACTTTGCCCCTCCTGGTAGGAATTTATATCCCATACGTCACTAGCTCATGGACTCTTGCTAATTACATGAATGAAATGTTATTTTGCAATTTCATACTGTTTAATATCTCTTTAAGTAAAACATTTGTGTGTGTGTATATATATATATATATATATATATATATGGTATATATATATATATATATATATATATACACACACTTATACATACATACACACACATCTATACAAAACATATACATACAAACACACACACACACAATGGAAAATATTTCCCCATTGCCTGTTATTTTATACAGAGCCCCAGAAGTGTCACACAAGATTTTTTCTCTAAATCGCGCTCACATTTTGCTAAATCGTGTGCACATTTTGCTTAATCGTGAGAACATTTTGCTAAATTGTGAACGCATTTTCCAAAATCGTGAGCACATTTTGCTAAATCGTGTGCACGATTTAGCCAAATCGTGCGCTTGAGTTATAATCATGCTAATCCACTTTAAATATGAATCCTCCCACTTATAGATCAGCAGTGCTCACCAGCTACACTTTCAGTTTTAGTTCAGTCAGTGTGTCAGACTAGAGACTCAGTACAGACAGACTGGTAAGTAACTGCACCTTAGCTTCAGTCACATGGATTTCTAAAAGTCAAATGTTAGAATTATGTTATGTGACAAACAGTACATTTAGCATAAAGCATATTTATCCTTTCACAATACAATGCAATTATATTCAAATTAGTGGAGGTGAAATAGGTGTACATAAATTATATTATATTTTAAAGGGACAGTCTAGGCCAAAATAAACTTTCATGATTCAGATAGATATGTAATTTTAAACAATTTTCCAATTTACTTTTATCACCAATTTTGCTTTGTTCTCTTGGTATTCTTAGTTGAAAGCTTAACCTAGGAGGTTCATATGCTAATTTCTTAGACCTTGAAGGCCACCTCTTTTCAGAATGCATTTTAACAGTTTTTCACCACTAGAGGGTGTTAGTTCACAAATTTCATATAGATAACACTGTGCTTGTGCACGTGAAGTTATCTGGGAGCAGGAACTGATTGGCTAAACTGCAAGTATGTCAAAAGAACTGAAATAAATGGGCAGTTTGCAGAGGCTTAGATACAAGATAATCACAGAGGTTAACAGTATATTATTATAACTGTGTTGGTTATACAAAACTGGTGAATGGGTAATAAAGGGATTATCTATCTTTTAAAACAATAAAAATTCTGGTGTAGACTGTCCCTTTAAATATATATTGAACAGAAATTAGTTAATTATTCAGGTTAAAAACAAAACAAAATAGTTGTGCTCCCTTTAAAAAATTATGAATTGTACAATTTCAAATACATATTTTTCTGTCATTTCTCTGTAAAATATTGTCACAGTCTTTTTTAAGCAGGTTAATGTTGGCAATTCATTTTTTATTAATACTATGGAAACATCCAATTTGATTCCACTACATAAAGTGCCCATAGTGATGTCCAGTTCATTAACGATGCAGTAGAATTACATAATTAACAAGTGCATAGTAAAAAAAGGTGTGCTAGCTGGAGGCGCTGGTTCAGCTTGTATCAGTCGTTGGTATCTTCCTTTCCTTTCCTTCCTCAGTTGTATAAGTCTAGGTGCAAAATAGTGGTGCTGAAATATCAGACAATACACCATACAAAGGTGAATATCTACTCACAGTGTATATTGCAGGTTACCGGCTCCTTCCCAATATGAAAAGACAATATCACAGATTCAGTAAAAAAGTTTGTCTTTATTTGGCTCAACGCAAAAGCGTTTCAACGGTCCCAGCCGTCTTTCTCAAGAGCAATAAAAGTGCTTTACAAACCAAAGCATACCTTTCCGCTGCACAGGCGGCCTTTAAATACATGTCAGTTACGCTACCTGCTTCCCCATTGGAGGAGAGCAGGTTTACACCCGATTCAAAATTTCAATTGTAAATTTAAAATAAACATCTAAAAAAACATAAAAAACAATATTAATTATATTAGAAACTATAAGTTTGTTTTAAAATATAAAATTTCTGTAGATATCATCATTTTTGCCTGTTTTGTAGTTCCCTTTCAGGTAGTTTTCTGTTTCAAGTTCCCTTTCAGGTCCGGTATGTCAGTGAAGATCACATGTTATAGGTTGTCCAATGAAATTCAGTTTCTGGTATAGTGATGTTTTGTAGTTCCCTTTCAGGTAGTTCTCTATTTTAGGTTCCCATTCAGGTCTGATATGTCAGTGGGTATCACATGTTATCGAATGTCCAATGAAAAACAGTTTCTGATTTTCTCAAAATAAAAAGACATAAGTGTTATTCACAGATACAAAGTTTCTTATATGAATTCTGCTTATCCAAATATTTAGAGGAGGTAGAATAAATTGCCACTTAGAAGTATATTACAAGTTGGAATAGATACTTTTCATAATTAGACATTCATATTATAGACTTCTATATTTATTGAATGTTAGATATTGACTCAGCGACTTGTGTGTTGCATATAATTTCTTGAAATTAAGTGTGAGAATTATATTCTTTTGTACAATATGTGTATATATAAACATTAAGTGTGATGATATGACATGAACTGTCTGTATAAATACATATTTATTTTGCCCCCTTTTTTTTTTTTTTTTTTTTTTTTCTTTTTTTTTTTCTGTGTGTGTCCTTATAATCGTATTCACCTCAACAGGAACAAAAAAATGTTACTGATTTATTTAGGCCCCATATTTTCATCTTTTGAATTTATCATTAATTTTGTCCCCCCTTTCCTATGTTAAGAGTTTTTTAGACAAAGGCAGCAATTTTTGTGTCCTTATTTAGACCCCATTGGGCATATGTTCTAAGTGTATGTATCCATTTTAATTCTCTTTGGTCTAGTTGTTTTGCCAGAGTACCACCCCTCCAATGAAGTTCAACCTTCTCAATTCCTATCCATAGAAAGGATTCTTTTGTGAAATGTTCACAATTGTTGCAGTGTAGCGGCACTCCGTGGTCATCATGATTCTTTTCTATTTTATTTTGATGTTCCATGATTCTTGTTTTTAAAAATCTGGACATTTGTCCTAAATACTGGATTTTGCAGCCACATTGCAACAAATATATCACATTTTTACTTTTGCAAGTGATGAATTCTTTTATTTCAAATTTTTTTCCCGTAACTGTGGAGTCAAATGTTTTGTGTGTTCTTCTGGTGTAGTTACAACCTTTGCATTTGCCGCAAGTGAAGAAACCTGTCATGTTACTTATTTGTAAAGGTTTTTTGGGGGCTATGCCTTTTATGAGTGAGGGAGCTAATTTTTGTTTCAAATTTTGTCCTTTTCTGAAGATAACTGTGGGCTTAGCTGGAATTATAGGTCCTAGATATTCATCCTCTTTTATAATGTGCCAGTGCTTTTGTATAATTTTTTTGATTGTATGATGTTCTACATTAAATGTGGTCACAAATTTAGGGAAATTATTGTTAAATGAGGTCTCATTTTTGTGTTTGTTTTCTAACAGGGTTGATCTTATTTTATTTCCAACTTCATTTCTTTCTTTTTCTAAAGCTCTATGGTCATATCCCTTTTGTATGAATCTTTCTTTGAGTATTCTTGATTGTTGTTCGTAATCATCTATATTGCTGCAGTTCCTGCGTATTCGTAGGAATTGGCTTTTTGGTACTGACTTTAGCCAGTTAGGATGGTGGCAGCTATCATGTCTAATGTAGGTGTTAGTGTCACACTTCTTAAAGTATGTTTTGCTGTGGATTTTTTCATCTATAGTGTAAAGAGTTAAATCTAAAAAATGTATTTCTTTTTTGTCATATTCTACTGATAATGTGACTTGCTGATTATTGTTATTAAGTATTTGTACAAATTCTATGAGTTTGGACTCACCCCCCTTCCATATGCACAGAATGTCATCTATATATCTATGCCAGGACACCAGGTCTGCACCAAATTCTTGATTATGCCATACATGAGTCGTCTCAAAATAGTCCATGTAAATATTGGCATAACTTGGTGCAAACCTGGTGCCCATGGCAGTCCCACAAATCTGTAAATAGTAGTTCCCATTGAACCAAAAAAAGTTGTGATATAGAATAAATTCTATGGCTCTAAGTATGAAATCTAGTAATTTTGGTGATAAATCTTTATCTTCTGATAGTTTCCATTTAACTGCCTCAATCCCTTTTTTGTGATCAATTATGGTATACAAAGAAGTCACGTCCATGGTGACCCAAAAGTAATTTTCTTGCCAGGGTATATTTTGTATGATTTGTAAAACATGTTTGGTATCTTTTAAATGAGATTTTGCCTTCTGTGCATAGGGTTGGAGAAAAAAATCTATGAATGCTGACAAGTTTGAACTTAAAGAATCTACCCCACTGATAATCGGCCTTCCTGGTGGCCTTGTTGCATGCTTATGTAATTTGGGTAAAAAATAAAAGATTGGGGTCTTAGAATCTGTTTTATAAAGAAAATCAAATTCCTCTTCTGTTATTATATTTTGGTTAAATGCTTCCATAAGTAGTTTTTGAAGAGTGGAGGTGTATTCTTTTTTAGGATTCTTTGTTAAAATAATATATGTATTAGAGTCTCCTAGGATTCTGTTAGCTTCTTCCATATAATGTTCTTTATCTAGAATGACCACACCTCCACCCTTGTCCGCCTCCTTTATCACTATATCTTCTCTCTTGTTTAGATTTGCAAGAATATCCTTTTCTTGTTTTGTAAGATTGTGATAACTCTTATTTACTTTGTTGGTTAAATTGTCTATATCTTTCATTATCAATTTATTAAATACCTCTATATTGGGACCCTTTATGTGACTTGGGTAAAATCTTGAGGGGTTTTTAAATTTACTTCTTAGACTATCTTGAGGTGGTATATATTGTACAGATGGCTGTTTAGCAAAGAATCTTTTTACCGTTAAATTTCTCACAAATTTTTGTGCATCTACAAAGAGTTGAAAAGAATTAACTTTTTGTGTGGGGATAAATTTTAATCCCCTGGATAAAACTGATTTTTCATTGTCACTTATGGTTTTGGATGAAAGATTAAAGATCCCCTGTGTTACTGTCTCCTCTTTCTTTGATTTCCCTCTTCCTCCTCTATTTCCTCTATGTTTGGAGTTCTTCCCCTCTTTTTCTGAGGATGATCTATCCTGATTGGTGAATATTTGTTTTAGTGTGTCCAATTTTCCCTGTGTGAATGTTTCTCTCTCTCCCTCATATGATCCTCTTTCTGGTATGTGTAATGGTGAGGGGGTCTTGAAAAACTTTCCCTTATTTCTGTTTTGTGTTTCTCTTTTGTTTCTCCCTTCATAAAAGGAGATCGTGGTCTTTTATAATCTTGGTGATGTGCACGTGGTGTTTTTGGTGTATAGTGATAATTATGTGTATCTTTTTGTTTTTTATATTGGTTTTGAGCATAGTATGGAGAATCATAGTTCCTATGATCATTTCTTTGTGTGTATTCTCTGTGTTGTGACCTGTGTCTTTGATTTCTTTCATTGTAAATAAAATTTTCCTTTACCAGTTCTTTATTGTGCGATCTTGGTCTCTGATTTTTTTCTTGATGTGTGTACTGATTTCTACTAGTGTCTGTGCTATAATTTCTGTGCATGTGACCGTGATTTAGATCTTTTCTATCTCTAGAATATTCATTACTGTGATATACATTTTTTCTGTTGTGATGTGAATAATTATTACCATTATTGGTTTTTGTTCTCCCCCTTTCATCAAGTGATTTGTTTTGCTGTGTAGGCTTTTTTTGTACATATTGTGTCCCACCTTGAAAGTCTTCATTATCTCTCATATATTTTTGATGTTTTTGTCACCTATTGTTTCATCAAATTCTTTTGCTTTCTCTTTAATGTATTCAAACTTATCTTTACATTTCTAAGCAGTAGATTTTTTTCGGACAAATTATTTTTTCTCTCTCATATTCCGTCCCCCTGTATCATGTGACAGTCATTAGCCAATTACAGACTAGTATACCATGTGAGCTTGTGCACATGCTCAGTAGGATTGTGTTCCTCAGAAAGTGTGAATATAAAAAGACTGTGCACAATTTTGATAATGGAAGTAAATTAGAAAGGGTCTTAAAACTGCATGCTCTGTCTGAATCATAAAAGGTTATTTTGACTTGAGTGTCCTATTTAACTAACTCCTTTGCAATGAAACAGTTAACAGTGCACTGATTCAAATATCAGGTCAAAGCAGTTCTCAATAGACCCCTGCCTTTACCCCTAACTGTACCTTAAATTAACCCTTACTGTCCCTTACTATAAATACTCCTCACCATAACTTAACCCTAAGGACCCCTGTTAACAATAACTGTCCCTAAATTAACCCCAAATATTGCTGTGGACTTCTGGGATAATAGTTATTGTGTTAATGTAAATGTATTATAATACATATTAGGTAACTAAAGTGGGTATCACTTCCCTGTGTATGATCATAACCAGTCTTTTGTCAGATATGCAACTATTAGGCAAATACAACTGTACAAAATGCAGCATACTCTGTTCTATGCACTGTGAACCCACACACAATATATGCAGCATACTCTGTTCTATGCACTGTGTTGGAACCCACACACAATAAATGCAGCATACTCTGTTCTATGCACTGTGTTGGAACCCACACACAATATATGCAGCATACTCTGTTCTATGCACTGTGAACCCACACACAATATATGCAGCATACTCTGTTCTATGCACTGTGAACTCACACACAATATATGCAGCATAAGGGATAAACCTCCTATTACGTCCTACGTTCTAATAATAAAATAAAAACACAACACAACTGCTTGGGGAAAAGACCGGTCACGGTCGCGTTTATTAAATAAACCAAATTTAATTCTGCCTAACTTAGCCAATACTTAGGCAGCAAATTTCAACTTCTCAATGAACTTGTAACAAGATCATTCCAGTTGGTGGCGGCATCTTCTTCTAACTAACTAACCCCTACTGATTGCTGGTCAAGGCCCCTCCGATGTCTGCAGCGTGGAACAGGGTTGCGCACGCTCATTGGTACAGCGAGAGAGATTCGTTACAAAGAGCTCTTCGGCCTGCAGCTCTTTAAAGGGAGAGGAACCCCTAAGCCGGCATTTAGTGGGCGACACCTCCCCCTGTGTTCGGGCCGTCACTCTTCTCTCTCTGTACCCGCTCCCAGGGCCTTGACCGACCGCCAGCTAGGGCACCATTTTACCAACCCAGTAGGGCGTCCCCTCCCAACGAGTCGTCAAACACGTTTGAGAGAGGTGGTTGACTATCTTAAAACCTCGGGCTTATGGGGCTGGTTCAACTAAACCTACCCCCGCCAAGGGCAGACTTACCCTTACCCTACCTGCCGCCACATACCTTCATCCAGGGTCGGGCGGGCGGGGAAAATTCTCGTTGAAGTCTGGAGGCAGGAAGAGGCCGGATCCACTGGAGCAGGACCCTATAAAGCCAAGAGGTACACCCGCCCACCCACTTGCAACATTGTAGCATACACACACTCTAGAAACCTCCAGACTTCAAGTCA
The DNA here is from genome assembly GCF_027579735.1 of Bombina bombina. NCBI lineage: Eukaryota > Metazoa > Chordata > Amphibia > Anura > Bombinatoridae > Bombina > Bombina bombina. Next base: position 223,052,337 of record NC_069500.1, read on the forward strand.
GCTATCCCTTAATTTTGCTACAGACCCACTAGAGGGCCCTCCACTTCCATAAGGGATAAACCTCCTATTACGTCCTACGTTCTAATAATAAAATAAAAACACAACACAACTGCTTGGGGAAAAGACCGGTCACGGTCGCGTTTATTAAATAAACCAAATTTAATTCTGCCTAACTTAGCCAATACTTAGGCAGCAAATTTCAACTTCTCAATGAACTTGTAACAAGATCATTCCAGTTGGTGGCGGCATCTTCTTCTAACTAACTAACCCCTACTGATTGCCGGTCAAGGCCCCTCCGATGTCTGCAGCGTGGCACAGGGTTGCGCACGCTCATTGGTACAGCGAGAGAGATTCGTTACAAAGAGCTCTTCGGCCTGCAGCTCTTTAAAGGGAGAGGAACCCCTAAGCCGGCACTTAGTGGGCGACACCTCCCCCTGTGTTCGGGCCGTCACTCTGCTCTCTCTGTACCCGCTCCCAGGGCCTTGACCGACCGCCACGAGAGAACATTAACTCTCGCCGCCACCCTTAACCAACATAGCCCTTAAATAACATCAACCATATATAACTCAGAAAAAAAAAAAATGTCCAACCCAGCGTCCGCCAGGTGAACCCCATCCGGTCGGTAAAGGGCCTTTTTGTTGGCCGTGATAGTGTCATGCCTGATGACAAAACCTCCTACGGCCGTGACCGCTCTTCCCACTTCCCTGTTCACTTTCTTGCGAACGTTATACGCTGCCCTCTGCGTGACGATGTAACGCCACCGCAGCCGTGCAACCACGTTTGACCATCCAATCCGCACATCCTGGAGCCACGTACACACCCATTTTAGGTCCGCAATCATAATCCGTATCAAATCCAACACTAGTAGAAATCAAATCCAACACTGGGATGGATCCCAGGTCGTTCCCCCCCAAATGCACAACAATCACTTGAGGCTTTCCCCACCTCCTATGCGCGTCCTGTAACAATGAGGGAAGCTTGCTCCAATTTAAACCCCTGCGGCCGAGCCAGCAGATGTTAGCCCTGGAAGTCGCCACTCCTAGCCGCCTGCCCGGGGATTGATGTGCCCTGATAGCCGCCCAGTGGATAAAGGAATGCCCAATAATCCACACGCGCACTGGGGTCCTTACTTTACCTAAAACAACATGGATGGGGACAATGAAATGCTGCCATATGACTACAGTAGGCCTCCCCCGCCTCCCCCCCCCTCCCCCGGCCGGGGAGGTGACAGATAGGACAAACCAACCCCGCCCCCAACCACTAGTCTTTCAGAGGGCGGATGTAGCCCCTATAGCGTTCTGACTTCCACCGCCCCATTTTCTTGATGACCGCCTTAGATGACCCACTAGCCGCTGCGCTAGTCGCCGCCCCGAAACGAATGCGGGGCGATCTTAGAAGGATCCAATCCCGCTGCCGCTGCCACCTTGGCTAGCACTCTGTGGAACTGGAATGCCGAAAGTGAGCTACCGTCCTCGTGAACGAGAAACTGATGCGCTCCCTCCGGGCGAATGAGGCAATACTCAGCCACGCTCCGAACCGGACAGCAGTCCCGGAATTTGTGCCTGGCTAGAGGTAACCAAGCCCCTTTTCCCTCTTGATCCGTCTTGGATTGTGGAATGAGCAGAAGGACACCCTCTTCAGAGGCCCTCACATGCTCCATTTTAATACCGCCCCCCTCTGCCTTTGTAGAAGCGGAAACAACCTCCCCTATTCTGAGTGCCCCTGCAAACGCAAGTGCAAAAGCCATCCGAAACAAACACGCCTCGTAAGCAGAGCGGCATACGGCCCCCAGCTTGCCTACCATCAACCGCAACCTATCAGACGTGATTGGTTCCCTCTGATCCTTTAGAGGTGGGGCCAGCCGACCCCACCCCTTCAAGATCTGCCTTACTAAGAAAGCATTAGTGTAATCTGCCAAGCCCAAAGCTTTGTTGAAAAAAGAAAAAAGCCGCTAACCTGCTGAGAGTTGACAACCTAGACACACCCTCTAGCTTCAGACACGCCAACCATTCTAAAACGTGTACCTGAGACGCCTGATGGACTGAGAAACCCTTGTGTTCACTGAAGCGCTCCCATGCCTTCCAGTGCGACATGTACGTCGCCCACGTCTTAGGAGCGAGTGACGCCCTGATTAGGGGGAGAACGATCTCCCAACCTCCGCCAGCTGCCAAAGAAAAGGAGGGCATGTTAGACCCTCCGCCGCTGCCCTCGGGGCCACCCTCCTGAACTGATCCCATTGAAATCTAGATAATGCATCAGCTATAACATTGCTAACCCCTGGCACGTGCCGAGCTGTGAAGCGAACATTAAGCTGCAAGCACCGCAAGACCAGGTGTCGTAGGTAGGTTACCACCACCGGCGAAGCTGCAGACAACCTGTTTATGGCGTACACCACGCTCATGTTGTCTGACCAGAATATTACCGACCGATTGGCCAGTCTCTCCCCCCACAGCTCGACTGCAACGACTATGGGGAAAAGTTCCAGCAGTGCTAGATTACGCGTGAGACCTGAGACGAACCAATTCTCTGGCCATGCTTCCGCACTCCAATCCCCATCCAGATAGGCCCCATAGCCAAACCCCCCAGCTGCATCCGTGAACAGGTGCAGGGATTGGTTAGAGATGGGCCCAGCCCTCCAAAGGCAGACCCCGTTAAAATGAACCAGGAACTTCTCCCAAACTCTTAGGTCGTCCCTCATCTGGTCTGTCACCCGGCGCCTATGACTGAACCCCCGAGGCCCTTTCAATTGGGCCTCCAGCCTGCGATTGAAGACCCTCCCCATGGGAATGGCCCTGCCTGTGAAGTTAAGGAGGCCCAATAGTGATTGCAGCTCCTTGATGGAGATGTACTCCGCGCGGCCCGCCGATTGAACCGCCTCCAGGAGGCGGTCGACTTTATCCTTCGGGAGCCTGCATAGGGATTCTACGGTGTCGATCTCTATGCCCAGGAATGTCAGGCAAGTGCATGGGCCTCAGGTTTTCTCTCCCGCAAGAGGGACCCCAAAATCGGCCGTAACATCCTGCATTACCCTCATCAACCTGGCGCACTCGTCGCTACCGGCCCCCCCTACCAGCAAGAAATCGTCTAGATAGTGGGCCACCGCCCCACCCCCAGATGCCTCCTGTACCACCCAGTGTAAGAAGGAGCTGAAGCACTCAAATAGGGCGCACGACAATGAGCAGCCCATGGGCAGGCACCTGTCAATGAAGAATTCGCCTTCAAACTTCATTCCCATCAACCTGAAGGAAGAAGGATGAAGCGGGAGCAAGCGGAAAGCCGACTCGATGTCCAGCTTAGCCATTAGTGCCCCCCGTCCCTGTGACCGAACAACCTCCAGTGCATCATCGAAAGACTGGTAGTGCACCGAGCTGAGGTCTGGGTCTATTGCGTCGTTCACTGACGCCCCTTTGGGAAACGAAAGGTGATGGATAAGCCTGAACTTACCCTGCTCTCTCTTGGGCACTACTCCCAAAGGAGAAACCACCAGGTCCGGTAGAGGCCGTTCTCTGAACGGCCCCACTACCCTCCCAAGTCTCAACTCCTTCGCCAGCTTTTCCCTCACCACGTGGGGGAATTCAGACGCCGACTTCAAATTGCGGTGCACGGATGACCCGGTTACCGGGTTAGTAACTGGGATCCTGAAACCCTCCCTTAGCCCTGACGACAGGATCACCGCCGCCTCCCCGTCAGGGTATAGCGCCAACCAAGGCGCCATCCTCTCAATTCTAAGTGGAGTTGGGGCCCTTGACCCCAGCCCCCCCTCTACTATTCTGGGAGGGTGCACTAGAGTCCCTCCTTTTCACACACTCTGACCCTGGGTGTGGTCCGCTGCAAAATTTGCAGATGTGACGAAAGGAGCAATTCGCTCCCCTGTCACACTGTTTGTCCTGGAATTTCCAGCACTCCCTCCCGCGTCTCTTCTGGCGGGGTAAGGACCGCTGGGCTCCAGGCCTAGCCACCGCCGGTGGCGAGGTGGACCTCTCGCGCCCCAATTTGGACCACAGGTGCATATCCTGCGTCCCAAAATGCAATATAGGATTGCCGACCATTTTCTTGCGGAATGCTACATCGTAATCCCGCCATGCGCCTTCTTTAAATCTCTTGTAAATATCGCCAATAGTGTCTTGATATTTAAAGAGGTTATGCCCCTGAGTCAGCCACCTATCCACGTAGCAAGATGCCAATACCCTATAACCTGCTTGCCACTCCTCGTACGTCTCCTGACGACGCACCTTTTTGGGGCCAGAGCCATCTGCCGCCCTCTCCTTGGCCCTGCAAGCTTCTGGAGAGAGCTCGTAGATATTCACATATCTACCTTCCTGTATCTTTTTGATAACTTTCGCTTTCAGGTGCCCGTATAGCGAGTGGACAAGACACGGGTACGAGTCCCCGTGCACAGCCACTTTCCGAGGAGCTACCTGGCCTGAGGCTACTACCGCCGCCTCTGAAACCTGGGTTCCAGAATCACCCTCAACTACGCCCTGCGCGCCTGCTTTCACCTGAACCTGAGCTGCCACCAACTTCTTTATCATCCTAAACATCTGTTGCTGTCCCTTACCCACTAAACCCAGCCCTGCCTCACTATCAGAGCCTGAGTCACTAGAGGAAGAACCCATGTTCGTGTGTGTGATGTCAGTGATGGTGCACTCACCGGACTGTGGCAGCGTCAGCGATGCACCCTCCGATGATGGAAGCTGCACTGTAGTAGAAGGTGTTGAAGGACCTGCAACTGCTCCGGATGTTGAAGACCCCCCAACGGCTCCAGAAGCTGCAATCTGACTGCTTGTACCAGCCTGCATTCTGCGTTCTTCAACCGTAGAGGCCTGTGAAGAAAAAGCAGACTGGGGAGTACTCTGAGCGGCAATGAGGGCCCCAGATGGGGAACAGCCCTCCCCTTCGCCACCCCTTGCCCTCTCATGCATTCCCAATGCAGACGCCACAGCTCTCCTAATCAGGTCCTCCTGAGCCCCCAGCGCCTGACTCACACACTCTCTCACTTCCCTCTGCACAGTCGCAGCAATTTGGGCGCCATCCATGCCCACAATCACACCCCTCGCTTGGCTATGCTGCAAATTCGCTGAGTCACTGGACCCACTTGATCCCTGGCCATTCATATTAGTCTCTTGCTGCCTAGTGCGCAGGAGGCCCATGTCCTGAGAGGTACTGGCGTCATTTGCGCCCACATTCTGCACTCTATTCCTGTTCATGCCCTGACTAGGCTCTGGCCTTACTGCCTCCCTAGCCACAATAATGTCGGCATGTCATATGCGCCTATACCCCTCAATCTAGATACCTCTGCTGCTCCAGCCTGCCTGAAAGGTTGCTGCCCAGAGCCCTGAACTAAAGTAACCCCTGCCTGAGTGGCCCCCGCTTGATTGCTGGAGATCGATTGCTGCCCTGGGCCCGATTGACCCCTACTGTATTGACCCCTGCGGTGACGTCATCTGCGCCCCCGCCCATAGCACCTCTCCGGTCTGCTTGCTCCCGCCTCATGCACACCTCACGCTGAACTGCCGGACCCTCCCCCGCCCCCCTGCCCCCTGCGACCGTCGTCGCCGCCCGGAGTCTCCCCAACTTACTTGGAGCAACTCCGGTCGGCGTCCCCGGTCTTGAAGCAGGGCGGCGTCTGACTCGCGTGCGACCGCGCTCCTCACCCACAGAAGATCCGTCAGAAGGGGAGGAGTCGCGTTGCGCGTCACGTGCCCAATGCTCACTTGGCCTGGCAACGCCACGCCCCACCGACGTAGAAGGCCCAATGCTCACTTGGCCTGGCAAGCCACAGCTACCACCGGATCCCCCAGCCCCATCCCGCCCCTGCAGTGCACAGCCCGGCCCCATGTTTGAAGCCAGGGACTGCGCAAGGGACAGAACGGCGGCCAGAGCACCCGGCGGGAGCGCCGGAACCTGCTGCAGCCATGCTGCCACCTCACTCTCCTGGCTAGTCACGGTCCTCTCGCCTGTCAGAGCCCTAGCAGAGGCCTGGGCTAATCCAGTGTCAACTCCTCCCTGCGCAGCCCTAGGCTCACTCCCCCCGGCCCTAGTGCCAGCCCTAGCCCCACACCTGCTCTTAGGGGGAAAACTCAACTCCCTTCTCGCAGCCTGCCTAGCAGCAATAGTGGGCCTATTGGACGCCCTAGTCTGGGGGGTTGGGGGTACCACATTATCAGGATCTGATGTTCCTTTTTCTCCTCCAGGTTTCTTCCTCCTTGAAGGCTCCACCACAGCATCCCTGTATCTCCTGGGAGGCAAAGAAGTTCGCCTAGCACGCTTCATGACAGCTGAGGCCTAAGTGGAAGAAGACCAGCTCTGCAGAAAATTCTCGTCGAAGTCTGGAGGCAGGAAGAGGCCGAATCCACTGGAGCAGGACCCTATAAAGGCAAGAGGTACACCCGCCCACCCACTTGCAACATTGTAGCATACACACACTCTAGAAACCTCCAGACTTCAAGTCAGCTATCCCTTAATTTTGCTACAGACCCACTAGAGGGCCCTCCACTTCCATACTCTGTTCTATGCACTGTGAACCCACACACAATATATGCAGCATACTCTGTTCTATGCACTGTGTTGGAACCCACACACAATATATGCAGCATACTCTGTTCTATGCACTGTGAACCCACACACAATATATGCAGCATACTCTGTTCTATGCACTGTGTTGGAACCCACACGCAATATATGCAGCATACTCTGTTCTATGCACTGTGAACCCACACACAATATAAGCAGCATACACTGTTCTATGCACTGTGTTGGAACCCACACACAATATATGCAGCATACTCTGTTCTATGCACTGTGAACCCACACACAATATATGCAGCATACTCTGTTCTATGCACTGTGAACCCACACACAATATATGCAGCATACTCTGTTCTATGCACTGTGTTGGAACCCACACACAATATATGCAGCATACTCTGCTCTATGCACTGTGTTGGAACCCACACACAATATATGCAGCATACTCTGTTCTATGCACCATGTTGTATGTATTTGCCTTGGTTTTTCATATGCAGCAAAAGACTGGTTATCCATATGATATGAGTAAGAAATAGATGTAACGCTGCATTGTGTGTCAGGACGAGTTGGACAGTGACTCAGGAATCGAATTGGTGGAGCATCTATAATAGGAGAATCTGCGGCTCGTCCCTCTTGCATCACGTGCCCAACAAGTGAACTGATGAATTGGTTCATGAACTGGTTCAGTTAAACAAACCATCCAAAATCAATTGATTCATCAAGATGAATCTGACTTCCCATCCCACTGAACCGAACTGAAAGAACTAGTAGCTGGTGGGCAGGAGCTCCTCCTCCTGTAGATAGGTCATCAAAACATGACTAGCTAGAGTAGGAGCAGGCTGATCTGTAAGGGGGAGATTTCATGCTTAAAGGGACAGTATACACCAATTTTCATATAACTGCATGTAATAGACACTACTAAAAACAAGAATATGCACTGATACTGATCTAACATTCCAGTATAAAACCTTTTAAAAACTTACTTAGAAGCCCCAAATTTAGCTTTAGCACTGTTGATGAAATTAGCTGTAACAACCAGTGAAAGGGGCTTGGTGCAGATACCCACCCCCCTTCCCTGCATATGAAAAGACAGTTTAGGCAAACAGGAGCCAGTAGTGGTCTGTAAATGCATGTATACATCTGACACTTTGGGGCTTGGGTAGGAGTCAGAAAACAAGCACAATGTTATTATAAAATAAGCAAAACTATACACATTGTTACAAAAAACTATGAGGATGGACCGTATAAATGGATCAGAGAATCAAGAGACCAATGGCTCTACTCAGATACACACTATTAACCCTTTATCAGATATACAGACTCATTCATAAAGATAAGTATTAGCGGGTATGATGCTGTGTATCAAGAATTTATGTACAAAGAAAGAGGGAAAAGAAGAACACCCTCTAAGGAATACGCTTGTAGCACTCTGGAGTATAGATGGTTGATATAAAGCAGCTTCACACAGTCGGTATGATTACACTACCTAAATAGCAGGGGTGAGGGCTCTTTGATTTGAGCCTTCACCCCTGCTATTTAGGTAGTTTAATCACACCGACTGTGTGAAGCTGCTTTATATCAACCATCTATACTCCCGAGTGCTACAAGTATATTCCTTAGAGGGTGTTCTTCTTTTCCCTCTTTCTTTGTGTATAAATGGATCATCTACAAAACATTTATGCAAAGAAAAATCTAGTGTATAATGTCCCTTTAAGGTGGAATAGCATGATTATAATTATTTATAAATTGTGAGCACGATTTAGCTAAATAGTGAGCACGATTTAGCTAAATCGAGTTCACGATTGAGCAAAATGTGCGCACAATTTAGTAAAAGGTGCTCACGATTTAGCATAATGTGCGCACGATTTATAAAACACATCTTGTGTGACACCTCTGGGGCTCCGTAATTTTATGCTGCTGAATATTTATAATTTGAAGAGCTGCCTAATACTACAGTTTATCAACTCCATTGGATAACATAGGCATTGGAATAATGTGCCTCCATGCAGTGCTGTTTGAAATCTTAATGAATCTATGCCAGTATATTTCTTCCATTTCCTGGGCACGATGAGAACTTGAATTCTTCACTGTATAGTAGATGAATAGGGTTCAACTTTCGCTCTAAGCAATGAGAAAAAAAAACTCCTTTGTTCACTTTTCTTGGCTAAAACATTGGTACAGTTGCAAATGACATTGTACAGAAATTACAAACAGACTATATTTCTGGATTCACTCTATGACCTCACATATAACACTTTATATGACTGTTTAATTTCCTATTTAAAACCAATTAATTATTGCATGGTTCTGCCAAACAAAGAAACATATATACAGTCTGGATGAATTGCAGGTCACTGAGAGTTTTTTCAGATTTATGGGTAGTTTTTGTGAGACCTTTTAATGAACTTTGACTAAACTTTGCTCTGCGTGTATTAGAGTGTAGTCACAGTGGAAGGCAGCTTTAAAGTTTACTCAAAAGAAAATATAAACTATTTCTTAGTTAGCCCATTCTATGTGAGCCGTGTCACAAGTGCAGAATTCATTGATAATATTTTGCATTCGCTGATTTAACAATTACTTTTAGATATAATATTTACACATATACCAAAAAACTTTCAACACCACTATATGGATTTAATGTGATTCATTTCCAGTGTTCAAGTTAAGTCAATATTGTATTGTTTAAAACAGTTTAAAATTTAAACCCTATTTTTATTTTTACGCTTTCATTGCTTAAGATCAAGAGTGTTAAAGCATAATAAATTATTCTGCTATTAAATAGTATAGGCTAGATTATAAATGGGGTGATAATTTATCGCCATTACAAGTGGCTGGTTATTGCTACTGCGAGCTCGCTGTAGAAATTAGCGCTCCAAAAATTAACCAGAGGTCAGACCTCCGGTTCATTTTAAATATATCCCCCAATGGACCCCATTTGTTTTTTAAACTGCACAAAGCAGTTTTTAAAGGTTAAAGTGTGCGGGTGTGGGGTGAAAAAAAAAGCACAGAAAAGTGCCTTTACATTGTGGTCTATAGGGACTCTGTGTTCACTTTAAATATATATTTATTTGCTTATATACAGATTATTATTATTATACTTTATTTATGAAGCGCCAACATATTCCGCAGCGCTGTCCATGGATACAATTCATTTAAATAAAACAATTATATAAACCTTGTAAGAGACAGGACAAAATTTACAAACACATACAGGAGGAATTGAGGGCCCTATTCCCATGGGAACTTACAATCTAGAAGGGTAGGAGGTTGAGAAACAGGAGGTGAGGACTGCAAGATTGAGAAATATGTTAAAGGGACACTGTAGTCAAATATAAACTTGTGTTATAACAATAGCATACCTTTCAATCAAGCTTTTTTAAATATAGATCATGTATGAAATATTTTGCGTTTTTAATATATCAGTATGTGAAGTATTAGATTTTTCCAAACCCACTGAGTTATTCGCCGTTACTGTATTCCAATCCGGGAGAACAACTCCAGTTGGAAGATGGCGACTCCTAGACGTAATGCGCATGCACGATTTACCGCAAAGTCATCGGATATGTCACCGTCTTATGGGGAAGAAGACACGCTCTATCGATCCAGCTTCAGAACAGTATGCTGCGCAGTTAACGTAAGTAGCTAACGTGTGAGTGCTTCAAGAATCGCCCTAGAATTAACGAGCAACAACATATACACTGTAACACAAAATGCAATAGAAATTTCTACTGTTTGGCATTTTAATTTGTTGCGGTCTAATTATGTAATTGAAAATAGACTCTCCCTATGAAGGACGAGCAAAATATATGATTATTACAAATCATATATTGATTTCAATACTTAAAATTTGATATTTAAATACCGATGGTTAAAAGATTTTGATTATTATACAGATTCCCAATCTATTAATATGACAAATATATAAAGCAATGAAATTAAAGTTTTCTAATCTTATTAATAGAATATATAATATTAGGTTTTATTTTACAGGTCAATTTGTATTTATTTTAGCTAGGTAGTTATTAAATAGTTAATAACTATTTAGTAACTATTCTACCTAGTTAAAATAAATACAAACTTGCCTGTAAAATAAAAATAAACCCTCATCTAGATACAATGTAACTATTAGTTATAGTTAGTTATATTGTAGCTAGCTTAGGGTTTATTTTATAGGTAAGTATTTAGTTTTAAATAGGAATTATTTAGTTATTAATAGTAAGTTTTCTTTAGATTTATTTTAATTATATTTAAGTTAGGGGGTGTTAGGGTTAGACTTAGGTTTAGGGGTTAATACATTTAGTATAGTGGCGGCGATGTTGGGGGCGGCAGATTAGGGGTTAATAAGTGTAGGTAGGTGGCGGCGATGTTAGGAACGGCAGATTAGGGGTTAATAATATTTAACTAATGTTTGCGATGCGGGAGTGTGGCGGTTTAGGGGTTAATATGTTTATTATAGTGGCAGCGACGTTGGGGCGGCAGATTAGGGGTTAATAAGTGTCGGTAGATTGTAGCGACATTGGGGGTGGCAGATTAGGGGTTAAAAAATATAATGTAGGTGTCGGCGATGTTGGGGGCAGCAGATTAGGGGTTCATAAATATAATGTAGGTGGCGGCGGTGTCCGGAGCGGCAGATTAGGGGTTAAAAATGTTCTTTTACTGTTTGCGATGCGGGAGGGCCTCGGTTTAGGGGTTAATAGGTAGTTTATGGGTGTTAGTGTACTTTTTAGCACTTTAGTTATGAGTTTTATGTTACGGCGTTGTACCATAAAACTCTTAACTACTGACTTTTAAATGCGTTAGGACTCTTGAAGGGATAGGGTGAACCGCTCACTTTTTGGCCTCACAGGACAGACTCGTAATACCGGTGCTATGGAAGTCCCAAATGAAAAAAGACTTTACAAAGTTTACGTAAGTCGTTTTATGGTAAGGCCAAAGAAGTGTGCGGTGACCCTAAACCTTCAAGACTCGTAATATCAGCGGGCGTAAAAAAGCAGCGTTAGGACCTCTTAACGCTGCTTTTTTACCCTAACGCACAATTCGTAATCTAGCTGATAGAGTTTCATACAAAATGTAAAACTTTGTTTATGGCTTTATATGTTACACAATAGAATCTCACCTGAAAAAAAAGGAAATAAAGTTTATACTAGTGTTATTTATAAATTATTAGTTTCTTTTTAGTATACAAACTTTATTTCTTTTTTTGAGGCATTTTATTTCATAAAATATACTTTTACTTGATGAAACTTTAATTTGAACTCATATTATAAATTAGAAATTGACTTACAAACATGATAATATATATATTTTAGTTTGTTAACAATTACAGTGAAAAGTGATATAAAATATATTGTTTAAATATTCAAAGCGGATATTGCAGATAGCAATGCAATACTGGACCGCTCTCATTGAAATACATTTGACAGTAGAATGGCTGTATTACCGATCACATAGATTTAAATTTATTATGCGCATGAGTTATTTTCAGTCTGCTGTCGGTCATGTCGGCTTCTGTGCCGCAATATGCGCATGCGAGACTAATCCAATCCTATTGCGCATGCGTTGAATGACGCAAAACTAGTATAATTTCATGCAAATACTGGCCATCCGATTGGCAAGTATGTTATTCCTTAGACAGCCCACATTTGAGGGCTAGATAACGTGATGTCATTGAGATAAAATACAACTTTATTTTACTGCTAAAGGGAGCTTTGTTTCTTCAAATAAAAAGGTACATTAGATTTGTATGATTATTGCCATGTTAAATGTACAGTCCGTTTTGCATAGGAAAACCAAAAGTTAGTAATCCTTTAATGCAGAGATAGGTGAGGGAAGTAAAATTAATTTATAATTGAGTTGGGTGGTAGGCTTACCTGAACAGAAAAGTCTTTAGGGAGCATTTAAAGGAAGAAAGATTAGGTCAAGCCTGACAGCATGAGGGAGAGTGTTCCAGAAGGTAGGTGCTGTACAACAGAAGTCCTGCAGTCTAGCATGAGAGGAGGTTATAGTCGCGGATGCAAGGAGCAGGTCATTGTTGGATCTTAGTGGGCGGGCTGGAGAATACTTGTTTATTGGAGAGGATAGGTAGAGGTGAATGGCGTTGGTGGGAGCTTTGTATGTAAGGGTGAGAATTTTGAACTTAATTCTGCTGTGAATGGGGAGCCAATAAAGGGACTCGCAGAGCAGTGCAGCAGATACAGAGCAACGGGAAATGTGGGTCAGCCAGGCAGAGGCATTTAGGATGGATTGAAGGGGGGAAAGGCGGGAAAGAGGAAGGCCAGTAAGTAGATTATTGCAGTAGTCAAGTCAGGAAATAACAAGGGAGTGGGTTATTTGCTTTGTGGGGTTAGCATTCAGAAAAGGGCGAATCTTGGAAATATTGCGTAGATGGTTGCGGCAGGATGTAGAAAGCAATTGGATATGGGGGACGAAGGATAGATTTGAGTCAAGTGTAACTCTGAGGCAGCGGACTTTGGGTAATGGGGAAATGGTGATGCTGTCAACTGGGATAGAGAAGTCAGAAGTCGGAGTAGAGCTTGAGGGGGGGAATAAGAAGGAGCTCAGTCTTGGACATATTAATCTTTAGGTGGTGAGAGGCCATCCAGGAAGAAATACCAGATAAGCAGTCACCGACATGAGAAAGGACAGAGGGAGAGAGCAGGGGTGTGTTAATATGTGTATATGCACATATAAATGCCTAAATATATGTATATATTCATATACATATATATTTACACTTTGCTGCCCATCGCTGCGTGACTTTCCCCCTTTACTATGCTAGGTTCTCTGCCGTGTCTCACAGCATGAGAACAAGGCTCCCATTGGAACCTATGGAAGTGCGCTCTCGTGAGCGCAAAGCTTCCCTGCAATTGCACCTAACTTATTGTATCATGGTATTACTCGCGTAAGCGGAATTTCACGCTCCACTCGTAATCTGGCCCTATATACATTGGAAAACTATGCATGTTTCTGTTTTTATAGAGTTGTAATTATTTATTTTGACAATATATGTATGTTTTTTCCACCCAAACTCTCTTAGCGAAATAAATATACCCCTCAAAACTAAGGAAACCTCCCCATATGCACTGTACATATGTGGTATGAAACACTAATTTTTTCTTTCATGAATCAGAAACTTTCAAATGTACTCCAGATATCAAATGTGCTTTGTTCTCCTGTTAATCTTTGTTGAAGAGATATCTAGATAGGTAGCGGGCACATGTCTGAAGCACTGCATGACAGGAAATAGTGCTGCCATCTAGTGTTCCTGCTAATGTATAACATTGTTGCCAAACTGCTGCCATATAGAGCTGCAGACACAGACACAAGCCTGAACTTACCATCCTTTTTTTCAACAAAGGATAACAAGAAAACAAAGAAACTTTGATAATCAAAGTACACTGGAAAGCTGTTTAAAATTGTATGTTCTATTTGAATCATTAAATTATTTTTTGGGGTTTTATGGCATTTTAAAGAAACAAGGTTCTAGGAGTCTCAAAACCAATAATAAAAGCAAAATAAATCTTGCAATTGCTGCCACAGTGCCTTTATTACTAGGCTGATCACATGCCCCCAGCCATAGGGAGTTCCCCCCCTTTACGTCAATTGTGCAATGCCCTCTTCTGGGGGCTCATGATAAAGGGTACAGTATTTATATGATCAGTATGATTATAATGGTTTCTTCAGCCAGACCCCTTAAAAAGTGTTGACCAAATGAAGTTTAAAAAACACAATCACACATATTCTGAATAAAATTATCAGATGATGAATGTAATGAAATCCAACTGTATTGATTGCTTCAAATAGGAAAATATCTGATACTGTAGACCATGGTGGTCTTTACACTCATAGCAATTATACAAATGCTGTTTTTTCTCACTTGCTTTATTAATGGAGATCTGAATATACCATTTCCCTTTAGTTGCATATATCCATAAACATAATAAATACCCCAGAGCATCTATATACCCAACACATAAGCTTCAAAGAAAAAGTAGGGTTAATCATCAAAGGCATTATATGAGGTCTAACACTTTTAAGGGTTGTTGTATTTAACAGTTTAAATGAGTAAACATCCATATCAAGTATAAAGATTTGGGATATAAATTTGATGTGTTTTTGCATATAAATGACTGCAGATTTGGGCTTTAGGACAGCTTAACAATACGAGAATGTTCACTTGAATTACTAAGCTCATGGTTTATTAAATAACGGTCAAGCTATTGGTATCTCTTCAGTCTTAAAGATACACAACTAGATTACGAGTTTTGCGTTCCGGCTTTAACGCTGAAAAAAAGGCCATTTCAGCGTAAAAACTGGAACGCAACCATTACGAGTCTTGTTGGTATAGCTGTACCGCAAGCATAGTAGCCTGTAATGCAACGTCAGTCCTGCACTCGTGGGATTTCCATAGCTCCAGTATTACAAGTTGTGCGGTGAGGCTAAAATCCTTGCGTTCCAGCCTATACCGATACGAACTGTCCCGCAATCTGACTATCTGAGACCAGTAGTTATGAGTTTTGCGCAACAAAGCTGTTACACAAAACTCATAATTAAAATGTTATAAAGTACACTAACACCTATAAACTACCTATTAACCCCTAAACCGAGGCCCTCCCGCATTGTAAACACTATATTATACCTATTAACCCCTAATCTGCCGCTCCCGACATCGCCGCCACTAATAAAATGTATTAACCCCTATAACGCCGCTCCCCGACATCGCCGTCACTATTAAACAGTTATTAACCCCTATTTCCCCGCACCCCAACATCGCCCACACTATAATAAAGATATTAACCCCTATTCCGCCGCTCCCCGACATCACCACCACTAAATAAAGTTATTAACCCTAAACCTCTGGCCTCCCACATTACCACCACTAAATAAACCTATTAACCCCTAAACCACCAATCCCCCACATCGCAAAAAAATAAATTAAACTATTAACCCCTAAACCTAACAACCCCCTAACTTTATATTAAAATTACTATATCCCTATCTTAAAATAAATAAAAACTTACCTGTGAAACAAAAAAAAACTAAGTTTAAACTATATATTAAACTAACATTACTATTATACTAAAATTAAAATAACTACAAATTAAATAAACTAAATTACACATTAAAAAAACCTAACACTACTAAAAAAAATGAATCTACAAATACAAAAAATAAAAATACTATATTACAAAAAATAAAAAATACTAAATTACAAAAATTAAATTATCCAAAATAAAACCAATTACACCTAATCTAATAGCCCTATAAAAATAAAAAAGCCCCCCCAAAATAAAAAACCCCTAGCCTACAATAAACTACAAATAGCCCTAAAAAGGGCCTTTTGTAGGGCATTGCCCTAAAGAAATCAGCTCTTTTCCCTGTAAAAAAAATACAAAGACCCCCCCAACAGTAAAACCCACCACCCAACCAACCCCCCAAAATAAAAAAACCTAACTCTAACAAAAAACCTAAGCTACCCATTGCCATGAAAAGCGCATTTGTATGGGCATTGCCCGTAAAAGGGCATTCAGCTCTTTGTCATTGCCCTGAAAAGGGCATTTAGCTCTTTTAAGCTAGCCGAAACCCTAATCTAAAAAAAAAAAACGACCCAAAAAAAGTTTAAAAAACCTAACACTAACCCCCGATGATCCACTTACAGTTTTTGAAGTCTGGACATTCAGGGGGCGAGAAGTCTTCATCCAGGCGGCGAGGTCTTCATCCATCCAGGCGGCGTCTTCTACCTTCATCCAGGCGGCATCTTCTATCTTTATCCCGGTGGTGCGGAGCGGGTCCATCCTTCAAGACATTTGGCGTGGAGCGTCTTCTTTATAAGGTCGCCGCCATAAACTGAATCTTCAATGCAAGGGAGCCGTTTCAAAATGGCATCCCTTGCATTCCTATTGGCTGATTTGATTTCAGAATATCAAATCAGCCAATAGGATTAGAGCTACTGAAATCCTATTGGCTGTTCAACTCAGCCAATAGGATGAGAGCTACTGAAATTCTACTGGCTATTTAAATCAGCCAATAGAATTTCAGTAGCTCTCATCCTATTGGCTGATTTGAATTTAAAAAATCAAATCAGCCGATAGGAGTGCAAGGGATGCCATTTTGAAACGGCTCCATTGCATTGAAGAGTCAGTGTACAGCGGCGACTGTATGAAGAGGATGCTCTGCGCCGGATGTCTTGAAGGATGGAACCGCTCCGCGCCGCCGGGATGAAGATAGAAGATGCCGTCTGGATGAAGATAGAAGATGCCGTCTGGAGGAAGATAGAAGACGCCACCTGGTTGGATAAAGACCTTGCCTGTCTGGATGAAAACTTCTCACCGACTGGATGTCCAGACTTTAAATACTGTAAGTGGATCGTCGGAGGATAGTGTTAGGTTTTTTTAAACTTTTTTTTGTGTTTTTATATTTTAGATCAGGGTTTGGGCTATCTTAAAAAACCTGAATGCCCTTTCCAGGGCAATGAAAAAGAGATGAATGCCCTGTAAGGGCAATGCCCAGACAAATGCCCTTTTTAGGGCAATGGGAAGCTTAGGTTTTTGTTAGACTTAGGTTTTTTATTTTGGGGGGTTGGTTGGGTGATGGGTTTTACTGTTGGGGGTCATTGTATATTTTTTTACAGGGAAAAGAGCTGATTTCTTTAGGGCAATGTTTATTGTAAGCCAGGTTTTTTTTTCTTTTTGGGGGGCTTTTTTATATTTATAGGGCTATTAGATTAGGTGTAATTGTTTTTATTTTGGATAATTTTGTTTGTTATTATTTGTAATTTAGTGTTTTTTATTTTTTGTAATTTAGTATTTTTTATTTTTTGTAATATAGTATTTTTTATTTTTTGTAATTGTAGATTTAATTTTTTTTAGTAGTGTTAGGTTGTTTTAATGTGAAATTTAGTTTATTTAATTTGTAGTTATTTTAATTTTAGTATAATATGAATGTTAGTTTAATAAATAGTTTAAACATAGGTATTTTTAATTTCACAGGTAAGTTTTTATTTATTTTAAAATAGGGATATTGTAATTTTAATATAAAGTTAGAGGGTTGTTAGGTTTAGGGGTTAATAGTTTAGTTTTTGCGATGTAGGGGGCTTGCGGTTTAGGGGTTAATAGGTTTATTTAGTGGCTGTGATGTGGGAGGCCAGAGGTTTAGGAGTTAATAACTTTATCTAGTGGCGGCGATGTCAGGGAGCTGCGGAATATGGGTTAATAGTTTTATTATAGTGTTGGCTATGTTGGGGTGTGGGTGAAAAGGGGTTAATAACTTTATTATAGTGGTGGCGATGTCGGGTAGCGACGGAATAAGGGTTAATAACTTTATTTAGGTGGCAGAGATGTCGGGAGCGGCAGATTAGGGGTTAATAACATTATGTAGGTGTCGGCGATGTCGGGGGCGGTAGATTAGGGGTGTTTAGACGTGAGGTTTATGTTAGGGTTATAGGTTTAAATGTAACTTTTTTTCCCCATAGACATTAATTGGGTTGCGTTACGGTGATCGCCATTCCGCGCTTCAGATGTTTTTTAACAAGCTCTCCCTATTGATGTCTATGGGGAAAGCGTGCACGAGCACTTCAAAGCAGCCCTTGGATTTTGTGCGGTATGGAGCTCATCGCCACCATATCGCACGCACAAGGCGACTTTTAAAAAAACTTGTAATGGCAGCGTTATGGAGGGTGCATTCATTTCGCACCCTATATATAGCGCAAAACTTGTAATCTAGGTGTTTTGTTTGTTGCATGCAAAAAAAGTGATATTAAAATGTTTAGCAGATAAAAAAATGTGAGTGCTACAGTTAATTGTCTCTCAGTCCATTGGTAAAAAGTGCCATTTTCTGCAGGTAGTAGTTATGCTGCTTCCCATGATGTTTAATATTTCCAGGGCATCATGTTGGAGATACTTATAGGGATATGAAACCCATTTTTTTTCATGATTCAGATAGAGCATGCAATTTTAAGCAACAATTTACTCCTATTACTCATTTTCTTCATTCTCTTGTTATCTTTATTTAAAAAGCATGAACTATAAAATCTGTATACAGCACCTTGCTTGAAAGTGATGCACTAGGAACAGTGGTGACTGCCTTCCCCTCAATCCTAAACATGCAAAATCCTCAGCACCAATTGTAGTCATATTATTTTTAATGAAACATCTTATACAGGTACAGCAACATAAAGACATGCAATGTTTTGGGTTATCCTCCCTTAATCATGCTCCATGATTGGTGTTGAGGATTTTGCACGTTTATTTGAAAATCAGGAATGTAAGTTAAAGGGACATTATACACTTTTTTTTTTCTTTGCATAAATGTTTTTTGTACATGATCCATTTATTTAGCCCATACAGGTTTTTTTTTTTGTTTAAAATGTATAGTTTTGCTTATTTTTAAATAACATTACTCTGATTTTCAGACTCCTAAACAAGCCCCAAAGTTTAAGGAGAATACCGACGTATACCTACTCCAGCTTGCTGCTGTTTGTTTAAAGCAAAGCTTTCTAAACTTTTCTGGCGTGATCCGATATATGGCGCAGGTTATGGCGCAAGTGTGGAAACCTACGCCGCCCGTAGTTTCACCTCGCACATCGGGCTATCACATATATGGCGCCGACAGTTGCTAAAGTGCCATAAGTCAAACAAACTAGCGATGTCCAGAAATAAGCGTAAATACAAATTTCTGGAGTCGCCAATGACTTACGGCACTTTAGAAACTGCTGCCGCCTCCTAAAAAAATGAACTAAAGTCTTAAATCTCCCGTAACTGTCTAACACGCCTCCCAAAAATAACCCGACACCTACATTAAATGTATTACCCCCTAATCTTACCCCCCTACACCGCAGCCACCTATATTAACTATATTACCCCCTAATCTGACCCCCCTACACTGCCGCCACCTATATTAAATATATTAACCCCTAATCTGACCCCCTACACTGCTGCCACCTATATTAACTATATTACCCCTAATCTGATCCCGCTACACCGCCGCCACCTATATTAAATATATTAACCCCTAATCTAATCCCCCTACACCGCTGCCACATATATTAAATATATTAACCCCTAATCTAATCCCCCTACACCACCGCCACCTATATTAAGTATATTACCCCCTAAACCTAAGTCTAACCCTAACATCCCCTAACTTAATTATTATTTAAATAATTCCAAATAATATTAATATTATTAAGTAAATTACTCCTATTTAAAACTAAATACTTACTTATAAAATAAACTCTAAAATAGCTACAATATAATTAATAATTACATTGTAGCTATTGTAGGGTTTATATTTATTTTAAAGGTAACTTTGTATTTATTTTAACTAGGTACAATAGCTATTAAATAGTTAATAACTATTTAATAGCTACCTAGTTAAAATAATTACAAAATTACCTGTAAAATAAATCCTAGCCTAAGTTACAAATACACCTAACACTACACTATCAATAAATTAATTAAATAAACTACAATTATCTAAACTAAAATAAAATTAAATAAATTAAACTATATTACAAAAATAACAAACACTAAATTACAAAAAATAAAAAAATATTACAAGAATTTTAAGCTAATTACAAATAATCTAAGCCCCCTAATAAAATAAAAAAGCCCCCCAAAATAATAAAATTTCCCTACCCTAAACTAAATTACAAAAGTAATCAACTCTATTACCAGCCCTTAAAAGGGCCTTTTGCGGGGCATTGCCCCAAAGTAATCAGCTCTTTTACCTGTAAAAAAAGAACAATCCCCCCCCACATTGCAACCCACCACCCACACACCCCTACTCTAAAACCCACCCGATCCCCCCTTTAAAAAACCTAAGTCTAACCCCCAAGTGGTCCTTACCTGTCCTGAAGACCGGCAGAGAATATCCTGCTCCAGGCGGTGAAGTCTTCTTCCAAGCGGCGACCTCTTCTTCTTCCAGGAACCATCCGGCATGGAGCGGAGGAGTTGAAGACCGATGACCGCGGAGTTGAAGACCGTCCACTCTGGAACTGAAGACCGGCGATGCTGGAACTGAAGATCGGCGATGCTGGAGCTGAAGACCGCGGAGCCATGGAGCGTGGAGGATCCTCTTCATACGATCTCCGCCATACACTGAATAGGAATTCAAGGTACGTGATTAATAATGGTGTCCCTTGAATTCCTATTGGCTGATTTGAGCCTTCAAATTCAAATCAGCCAATCAGATGAGAGCTACTGTAATTCTATTGGCTGATTTGAATAGCCAATAGAATAAGAGCTACTGTAATTCTATTGGCTGATTTGAATAGCCAATAGAATTACAGTAGCTCTTATTCTATTGGCTATTCAAATCAGCCATTCTATGTTACTCCGTATATAGGATACCAAACCAGCGCAAGATTTGACATCGCCGGCTTTTGCGGGCGACGCTGCATATCGGATCGGGCCCTTCATGTTGGTGACACACTTTTTAGACCTACATCATTTAGTGACACAGTAATTCAGTTGTACTAGCAACAGGAGGTTAAACTAACTTGTTTTAAGAGATACGGACACATACATAAATGATATAATAACAAAATATATTTACAAGTAACAGTATGTATGTGCAAGAATTAAAAAAAAGTTTAATAACACCAATAGCTACTAACTATTTTAATGGGATGTATGAGGTTGATGGGATGAACACAGTTTCTGAATATTTTGTGGAATATTAGATAAAGACATTTGCATTTCGTCATCAAGCATTTTTAAGCTTCCCCTTCCTATACATATATCAAGAGCAGGAGCAGCAATGCACTACTGGGAGCTAGCTGCAAAAAAAACAGTGACTTCTGCTCAGCGTTTAAGTTGCCACCCTCAGAGCTCTGCGAGTCGGACTGCCTACTGCCTACGCTACAAACACAGTGCTATCCCTTTCACTGACGACAGATGTACTCACGATTGAGGAGACTACATGTGCAGTCAGGAGCCAATATGCCGCCAAAGTCGCCAATGGGAATAGTTTCAGTTCCCACTGAGCTGCGCCAATAGGTTAAGATGATCTGTGACCCACTAGGTATCAATCACGTGTCATACGAAGCAGGCAGGTGGAAAGTCAGAAACCAAAATAAAATGTAAAAAATAAATTAAATTTAAAAAAAATTGTGCTGAATCAGGGACACACCTACATACTGCCTCTGACACACTAATGTGTCACGACACACAGTTTGGAAAGTACAGGTGTAAAGGGTCTTTTCATATGCAAATGAAGGGGGAGGGTCTGCTTTTTCCCAGTTGCAGTGAGTGTTCGAGCTACCTATTTAACAGAGCTAAACTGGAACCTTCTATGTAAGTTTTTAACGGTTTTATATTGGATTTTAATATCAGTATCTGTGCATATTATTCTTTATAGTAGTGTCTATTACATGCAGTTACATGAAAAGTTGTGTATACTGTCCCTTTAAGGAGCTGGACTATTTTTGGTTCAATAGTAGCCAATCAGCAAACGCTACACAGGTGATGAACAAAAAAATGGGCCAGCTCCTAAGCTTACATTCTTGCTTTTTCAAATAAAGATGCCAAGAGAACTAAGAAAAATGTATAATTGTATTAAATTAAAAAGTTGTTTAAAATGTTATGCTCTGTCTGAATCATGAAAGAAAAAGATGGGCTTCATATCCCTTTAAGGAAATGTGGATGGCTATTTGGTCAAGGAGGTTAGGCAGCTGTGCATGGATTTACCTTGCACAGCTGAAACATGCACAGTGAATTTCATTAACATAATTGATGACATTGCTTACTCACTTTCCATAGATGCACATGCACAATGGGCAGCAGTTCCTGGGTGCGACCGGGGGAAAACAAATAAAGGATAATTGTTATCAAAAGCAGCAGGTATCATTTATTATGTGCTAGGTGGTATTAAAACAAACTACCTCTCTCTTCCTTCAAAATGCTAAGCAGTCATGCCATGGCAGTATTTCATATTAAAAAAAAAAAAAAAATTAATATATAATAAACTATATTTTTTCAATAAAAAAAATCACTGTCTATCTTTTCTTATTTTTCATGTTTATTCTCAAAAAATCTCACCTCACTAAATTCTCAAAAATTAAACATTCATTCTTCATATAGAGCACTGGTCTTCAAACCGTTCCTCAGGCCTCCCCAGCAGGCCAGGTTTTCAGGATTACCTTGGGTGAGAGCAGGTAAAATAACCATTGGCTAGATTACGAGTTTTGCGTTATGAGGGGTGCGGTGCTAACTTGCACTTTATTGTAACCACTCACTTCCCTACATCGCTCGTATTACAGGTTTACAAAAACCTGGCGTTAGCAGGCAAAAAGTGAGCGTAGAGCAAAATTGAACTCCATACCGCACTCCAATACCAGCGCTGCTGAAAGCTGTGGTGAGCTGGTTTTACGTGCTTGTGCACGATTTCCCAATAGACATCAATGGGCAGAACTGGCTGAGAAAAAGTCTAACACCTGCAAAAAAGCAGCGTAAAGCTCAGTAACACAGCCCCATTTATTCCTATGGGAAAACAACATTTATGTTTACACCTAACACCCTAACATGAACCTCGAGTCTAAACACCCCTAATCTTACACTTATTAACCCCTAATCTGCTGCCCCGACACCTACATTATACTTATTAATGAAGGTTCCTTTAAATGATGTCATCCAAGATCCCTTGAATTCCGATTGGCTGATAGAATTCTGTTCCAATCAGCCAATAGAATGCGAGCTCAATCATATTGGCTAATTGGATCAGCCAATAGTATTTTTTCACCTTTAATTCCGATTAGCTGATAGAATTCTATCAGCCAATCGGAATCGAAGGGACGCCATCTTGGATTACGTCATTTAAAGGAACCTTCATTCGTCGTTAGCCGTGGAAAGAAGAGGATGCTCTGCGCCGGATGTCTTGAAGATCAAGCCGCTCCGCGTCGGAAGGATGAAGATAGAAGATGCCGTCTGGATGAAGACTTCTGCCTGCCTGGAGGACCACTTCTTGCCGCTTGGATGAAGACTTCTCCCGGCTTCGTTGAGGACTTCGGCCCGGTTGGATGAAGACTTCTCCCGGTAAGGTGATCTTCAAGGGGTTAGTGTTAGGTTTTTTTAAGGGGGTATTGGATGGGTTTTAGAGTAGGGTTGGTTGTGTGGGTGGTGGGTTTTAATGTTGGGGGGGGGATTTGTACTTTTTTTTTTTACAGGTAAAAGGGCTATTTGTAATTTAGTGTAGGGTAGGGCTTTTTTTATTTTTTTGGGGGGGCTTTTTTATTTTGTTAGGGGGATTAGATTAGGTGTAATTAGTTTAAAAATCTTGTAATTTGTTTATTATTTTCTGTAATTTAGTGTTTGTTTGTTTTTGTACTTTAGATAGTGGCTGCGATGTCCGGTTCGGCAGATTAGGGGTTGTAGTGTAAAACTCTTAACTACTGACTTTAAAATGCGGTATCAGTCTTGATAGGAGATAGTGAACTGCTCACTTTTTGTCAGACTCGTAATACCGGCGTTATGCAAGTCCCATTGAAAAAAGAGGATACGCAATTTACATAAGTGGATTTGTGGTATTTCCAAGTCTGGCCAAAAAAGTGAGCGGTATACCTGTAACCTGCAAGACTCGTAATACCAGCGGGCGTTAAAAAGCAGCGTTAGGACCGGCCAACGCTGCTTTTTAAGCCTAACGCACAACTCGTAATCTAGCCGTATAATTCTATATATGACTTTCTGAGAAGACAATTGTATATAACCATCTAAACGGTCCAGACACAAGAAGCCTAATTTAAAGGGACAGTCAACACCAGAATTTTTGTGGTTTAAAAAGAAAGATAATCCCTTTATTACCCATTCCCCAATTTTGCATAACCAACACTGTTATAGAAATACACTTTTTACCTCTGTGATTACCTTGTATCTAAGCCTTTGCAAACGGCCCCCTTGTTTCAGTTGTTTTGACAGACTTGCATTTTAACCATTCAGTGCTCACTCCTAGGTAACTTCACGTGCAAGAGCTCAATGTCATCTATATGAAACACATGAACTAATGCCCTCTAGTGGTCAAAATGCATTCAGATTAGAGGCAGTCTTCAAGGTCTGAGAAATTAGCATATGAACCTCCTAGGTTTAGCTTTCAACTAAGAATAACAAGAGAACAAAACAAAATTGGTTATAAAAGTAAATTGGAAAGTTGTTTAAAATTGACTTGACTATCCCTTTAAGTATATCAAAAAGCTTATCAATCATGTATCTGGTCCCTGTATATGACATATTATATGCCCTTTTAGATTATGCATGACCAGTGTCAGAAACAAGACCAATACCTTATGCCACCTATAGAGAGAAGGACATGTATACACATTTGTAAATACAGCTATTAGATCATTACATTTAAAAAAATATGTGGGGAAATTCATTACCCTAAAGTTATTCAAATTAGTAAGTTTAGTCATTATATTTAAATATTTAAATTTATTACGAGGAGTTGACATAGCATAATATTTTCCAGTACAAATGTTGCACTAACACATGACTTAACTGTGTTAAAAAGGTAACAAGATAAATACATAATGACTATTTACATTCTTAAAACGTATAAATTATTACCCTGATTATTATAGCACTTGATTATGTAACACTATCTGTATATTCACATACATACATAAATATATGGTTATCTTCATTTCTTAATTCATTCATAGCTATTTCCGAGCGGCTGTCATCTTTAGCCATTTTGTAAATGACCTTCAGATACCCCAGATGTTACAAAAGGAAGCTACTGTGCTGTATATAACATCAAAGAACACAGAGGATCAAAGGCAACATGGCTTAAAAACAGGTAGATATTCTCAGCATAATCTAACTTTTTTTCTCTAAAACAAGAAACCAAGAAATACAGCTAAAAGTTTGATAAATAATAAAAAAAAACTGCATTGTCTATGATTTGGAGATGTGGGCACTCAATGTATGAAGTGATTAGATTTCTTGGTCCAAGAGGGGCAAATCAATTGACAAGTGGTATTTAAAGTAGAAAATGAATGTAAGCAAAATGTATTTGAAAGCAATGATGTGGAAAATAAAAGTGGAATATAAACGCACAACAAAATTAGAAGAACTATGCAAACCTGTATTATTTCATGCAATTTAAAGAAAGGAGAAAAATATATTAAGGCAATATGAGAAGCCAGCCAAATGTTTGGCAGGATAGTCTAGTGCAGGTACTTACCTGAACTCACTGCAGCAACGGGCTCTTGCTTTGGTTTCCCTGCTCTGAAGCCTCTCTTCTGCAGTGGCTTCTGCCTTCTTTAAACCACAAAACTTCTTTTGCTCCTCCATTCCGGACTGCTTAGAGGTACTTCTCCATCGGCAAAGCATTTTTTAGTAGTCCCAGGCGCTCTGTCTGTGAGGTGCAGTTGTATCTCTAAGGGCATGTGTGCATGGGCTCCACGTCTGGCTTACCCATTACTCTTAGTAATTTACATAAATGTGAAAAAAGAGAAAGAGAACAGCACTCCTGAGATAGAACAAAAGCTAGAATAACTTCCATGCCTGTTCATTTATATTGCAACTCAGGGTGCGCGTTTTTTAGCACACTATGCCCCTTCACAGAGAAAAAATATCCTGTAGCATATCAGTCTGATCCTGCCCAGTACCAGCTGTACCTACCTGGTATCCCATACCAGTCTCACCATCTATACCTGCTGTGTTTCCTGTGCCTGCTGAGTCTCCTGTATTTGCTGTAAAAGTGGCAACATACCTAAATCCTGCTGTATCAGCTGCACTTACTTTGTATCCCGTACCAATTGTACCTGCTGTGTTTCTTGTGCCTGCTGAGTCTTCTGCACTTACTTTCCGAGAGGCAACTTACCTGAATCCTGCTGTACCAGCTGCACCTACCTGGTATCCCATACCAGTCTCACCACCTTTACCTTCTGGATTTTCCTGTGCCAGCTGAATCTCCTGTACCTGGTTGCTGGGCTGATCTCATGGTACCCAACCTTTGGCCTTTCCATGGACTTTGCTCCTGCTTTATCCCTTGGTACCTTGTTACTGGACTGACCTCCGGGTACCTGAATGTTAGCCAAATCTTAGTTTCAGTTTAACTGGTCTTTTTAAAGCCTTTAAATTATTATTTGTTTTCTTAATATCTAGTCCTGCTCTTGAGTTCCACTCACCTAAACCCTAACAGTTAATGAAAACAGATAAAGCTTCAGAAATATGAAGGCTAACAAATAAGTTGCAGTATATCACTCAAACAGTTTTAAGTAGTTAACCCCTGACCTCCCTGAAGTGCTTATTTATTTTTATGTTAAGAGGTTATTAAACAAGGGGGGTAGGAGGCTACTGATCAAAAACAAAATGACTCATGTTATAAAGGCCTCCATTTTAATAGATCATAAATTCATATGAAAATATTATATTCTGCTCAAGTGATTTTGGCTTTCTTTTTATGGCATTTCAGTCTGCTGGAAGCCATTTTAATTTAAAAAAAGACCATTAAACACAGTAGAATTGCATAATAAACAGTGCATAATAAAATACAACGCAATAGCACTCACTCTGAATTTTTAAAAGATCAGCAGATTTTTCCTGACAATTTTTTTAATATATATGATACTTTGGTGGCCCCTGTATCATGTGACAGCCATCAGCCATTCACAATCTCATATACGTATATACTGTGAACTCTCTCTTGCACATGCTCAGTAGGAGGTGAGTGCAAAAATATAGCGCTAATAGCTAAAGTAGATCTAGACCACTCTAAGACAATCCCCCCAGGATTGTCACAAGTAAAACAAGATAGAAGGAATAAGAGGGCGCTAAAGCTAAGATCCCACCACACTTAGTCAAAAATAATATAAACAACAGAAGGCAAATTAATAACTTTACTTCACAAAATTTTTAAAATACAGTTTATATAACAATTGGAAATATAGACGAGAATTAATATGTAAAAAGGGACGTCTCCCTTAATAAAAATAACAATGAATTGGAATACCACCTTTAAAAAGATAAAAAATGTATACTGGAGCATAGTAAATTATGTTCATATATTCAATGAGCGTTAGTTATCCAGCGTGATTGGCTACACTTTAGTGAGTAGCTACTCTTTTGAAACAATGTTCCTTATATGAGCTGATCAAGGAAAAACGTGTTACTGTCCATCAAATGGTTATAACATAGAGAAATTATATTGTTATTCCTTGTGTGACTCCCTATGATGTGGTCCAAATAGTCATAATACACACCTTAGGGTAAAGATGATTGATACAATCTTATTAGACTCACACTGTCCGATATATGTCCAGGTAAGCGGTATCCTCTAATGCAATACTGCTCTGTTTACTTGCGTGGGCTGAACCCGGTCAGCGTGTATGGAAACTGCTTGTCACTCTGATTTCTTGTGAGCTTGGTTTTCGATTCCAAAGGCAAGAAGTGAGATCCGCAGGCCCGCACTTAGCGTGGAACACGCGCGGGTTGGATATTCTTGAACTAGGTACCTAGATAAGAGATAAAATAGAGTCCTTTGCAGGGAACAACTGGAAATCAATCTACGCGTTTCACCCGTTAACAGGGCTTTTTCAAGATGCCGGTGTGTTCCCGGGACAGGGTTTAAATATTCATCGGAGTGTGCTGATTGGTGTGATGCTTCCCAATAAAAGGTGGAATTTGATCCAAATTTCTAATAGTTTTTCTTAAGGTGGTATGTTTAGCTTAGACCAGGAGATCATGTTTGCTTTCCAAAAGATAGTGTTGAGTCTTATATTGGTGTGTTTTTGTTAGATAAAGAATTTGTTGCGCTCAACATGAACATATAGAAAATATAAAAATATTAAAGATAAAGGTGATAAAACCAGAGGTGGTCTTCCATATTGTACATAAAGATTTTTAATTTAAATTATGTGGTATATCAGATTAAACAAGCAATTGATACGTTGATAAAATTAGATAGAGATAATATAATTCATTAATTCTAAAAGATCATTGTCTCATATATCATAAATATAAAGGATAGAAAATATAAAGGATAAAAATTAAAAAATATAATAATAATGATGGAAAAATTAATTTCAATTTTGTTTCAGTTTTGTTCAGCGCAAATTAATTTCAGTTTTGTTTCAGTTTAGTTCAGCACTAATTGGAAAAGGATTTCTTAAATAAATCGGTCTAATCTCATAGACGAGTTACGATAATAGACTTTTCTAGTGTGTCCCTAAAATATTTCTAAGGATATTGTCGTGAATACATAAAAATTTTTTTATATCTATTATGTTAAATTTGATTAGTTTAATATTTTTTAATATATCGACTTATAATCATTGTTCAATGTGTCAGGAAATTAGGGGAAAATTTTTTTTAGAGGAGTTTAAATTAGTTCATCTTATATTCTTATATTTAAAAGACATTAGGAGTTAATTAGATTTAATTAGATTTTGACTCCTAAAAAGGGGGACAGGTCTATTTCAGAGTTAAGGCCTCGGGGGAAGAGGGTATCGAATTTGTAAATTAGTTCAGCTTCTTTTTTTAGTAGCTTACCTTCAAATTTACCCCCTCTCCAGTCACCTCTGACCTTACATATTCCCCAAAATTTTAAATGCTGTAATTTATTTTTATGTATCTCTCTGAAGTGTTTGTATAGGTGAGTGTCTAGATTCCCCTTTTCAATATTACAGAGATGTTCTCTGATCCTGTCACGTAAAAGTCTAGTTGTTTCTCCGATGTAAAATAGATCACATGAACATTTTAAAAGATATATAATGCCCTTATTTGAACATCTTATTGTGTCTTTAATTTTAAAATTTTCATTTGTGCCTGTTATCTGGATGGAACTGATTTTACTACTCTATTTACAAGCCCTACAGGAAATACAGGGGAAAAAACCTTTCAAATTATTCCCTCTAAGATCTTGATCTACCATATTGGAGTTATCTTTTTGTAAGACACTAGGAGCAAGGATTTGTTTTAGGTTTCTGGCTTTTCTAAAGATGATTTTCGGTTTATATGCTAAGAGGTCTCCTATCAAAGGATCTTTTTTGACTATATGCCAGTGTTTTGTGATTATTTTCCGTAATGCTTGATGGTCGTCGTTATAGTTTGTTATTAATGCTACATCATATTCATTCTTATTATCTCTTATGTCCAATGTACTTTTCTCTTTATATTGTAAGAGAGAACTTCGTTCAGTAGTCTTAGCTCTCGTCATAGCTCCTTCTAGTTCTTGTTCACTGTAACCTCTTTCATAGAATCTTTGTTGGAGAACATTTACTTGGGTTTCAAAGTCTATAAGCCTTGAACAATTTTTCTTAATTCTAAGGTATTGACCTATGGGTATATTGCCTTTCCATCTCTCATGGTGGCAACTCTTTTTGTGTACGTACCCATTACAGTCTACTTGTTTAAAAAGCGTTCTGGTAGCTAGATTGCTCTCATCTGCAAATATTTCTAAATCCAGAAAGGAGATGGAAGTGTTGCTGTAATGATAGGTGAATTGGAGACCTTTATCATTGTTATTCATTGCTTGGAAGAACAATTTTAGATTATCCTCAGAACCTTTCCATATAATTAGTATATCGTCTATATACCTCTTGAAGAGCACGAGGTCCGCGCCAAATTCATGTGACCTAAGGAAATTATCCTCCCAGTCTCCCATGAATATATTAGCATAACTTGGCGCGAACCTCGTGCCCATCGCGGTGCCCTCTAATTGAAGATAATATTTTCCATTGAACTCAAAATAATTGTTTTCTAGTATAAATTTTATTCCCTTTAAAATAAACTGTCTAAGATGTATATCTATGTCTTTGTCTGATTCAAGGGTATTTTTAATGGCCTTAAGGCCCTGTTCATGGTCAATAATTGTGTAAAGGGATGTAACATCACTCGTGGCAAGTAGGTAATTATCTTCCCATTTAATTTTTTCTACTAATTGTAATACTTGGGTGGAATCTTTTAGGTAGGTTTTTAAGTTTTTGACATACTTCTGAAGAAAAATGTCCACATATCTGGAAAGGTTAGATGTTATAGAACCTATTCCAGATATGATGGGTCTCCCCGGGGGGTTAATAAGATCCTTATGAATTTTTGGGAGGAAGTAAAAGATGGGGGTTCTGGGAAATTCAGGGTATAGATAATTAAATTCATTATCATTAATGATACCCCCATCTTTTCCTTCCTCCAATATACAAAGTAGACTTTTTTTGATTTTTTTGATTGGATTTAGTTCTAATGTTTTATATGTCTTAGGGTCATTCAATATTCTATTTGCTTCTGCGATATAGTTTGTTCTATTCATAATGACAACCCCCCCACCCTTGTCAGCTGGCTTTATGATTACATCTTTATTTTTTTGTAGTTTGTCTATGATCTCTTTGTCTTTTTTTGATAGATTGAAGTTGGGTTTCGATTTTTTGGGGTTAAATCCTTTTAGATCTTGTAGAACCATTTTTTCAAAGGTTTCTATGTTAGACCCTTTAGCATATGAAGGATAGAATTTGGAAGTCGGTCTAAGATTAGTATAAGTTCTCTTACCATCATTTGCTATTATATTTTTAGGAAATTTTGATGGATTTACCTGTCTCTCTAAGGGATTTTTCAAAAAATAGCGTTTCAGCGTTAGCTTTCTGGTGAATTGTTTTATATGAATGTGGGTGTTAAATTTGTTCAAATTCGTAGTAGGGGCAAAAGATAAACCTAATGACAATATCCTTTTTTCGTCATTATCCAATTCTTTATTGCTCAAATTGAAAATGCCTGTGTTGTCAGTTATTATCTCACTCTCTTTGCTTCTCCTTCTATTCTTTCCTCCTCTTTGTCCTCTAGTTGTCTTTTTTTTATGTTTAATGGGGTGTAGGTTCTCTCTCTCTTTTCTAGAGCTGTGAGACTCTTTGAGGTGCCCTCCCTTGGAGGGCTGTGGCCTAAAAAATCTTTTTCAGTGTTGATCATCCCAATTTCACATTCATTATCTAAAGCTGAAAATCTATTATTGGTTGTTAGATGCCAGCTATCCTTCCTCGATCTATTTCTCCCATTGTCATAATATTCGTTATTTGGGTCATAGTATTGGTTTCTTGGTTGTATTGGATTTTGCCAGTAATTAGAGTTATTGTGATTCCTATTGTCATAGTAGTGTGGCCTATAATCATTTCTATATGTGTTTCTGTAATGCTGGGGCATTCTATTGCCATAATCAGAATATTCTTGATATGTTCTATTTTGATATTTATGATTACGATGGTATTGTTGAAAAGGAGCTTTATATCCATAATTGGAACGGTCCCTCCAATTGATGTTGGACTGATAGTATTCAGAATGTTGTGTATCATAAGCGTTCTCTGGCTTACCATTATGTGTATTTCTATTTCCATATGTGTCAAAAGTCCTATCTTTAGGTGTGTTAAATAATGTGTGACCTCTGGGGTGTTGTTGATTAGTATATTTATGTTCATTCCAGTCATCTGAATGTGAGACACCTTTATTTGCATTCACGATCTTGTCTTTCAATTCTTTAGTTTGTTCTATTAGGTCATTCCTGTCCCTTTCTAGTTTTTTCCATTTAGTGTCTAATAGGCCATGTGAATGTGAAATTGGGATGATCAACACTGAAAAAGATTTTTTAGGCCACAGCCCTCCAAGGGAGGGCACCTCAAAGAGTCTCACAGCTCTAGAAAAGAGAGAGAGAACCTACACCCCATTAAACATAAAAAAAGACAACTAGAGGACAAAGAGGAGGAAAGAATAGAAGGAGAAGCAAAGAGAGTGAGATAATAACTGACAACACAGGCATTTTCAATTTGAGCAATAAAGAATTGGATAATGACGAAAAAAGGATATTGTCATTAGGTTTATCTTTTGCCCCTACTACGAATTTGAACAAATTTTACACCCACATTCATATAAAACAATTCACCAGAAAGCTAACGCTGAAACGCTATTTTTTGAAAAATCCCTTAGAGAGACAGGTAAATCCATCAAAATTTCCTAAAAATATAATAGCAAATGATGGTAAGAGAACTTATACTAATCTTAGACCGACTTCCAAATTCTATCCTTCATATGCTAAAGGGTCTAACATAGAAACCTTTGAAAAAATGGTTCTACAAGATCTAAAAGGATTTAACCCCAAAAAATCGAAACCCAACTTCAATCTATCAAAAAAAGACAAAGAGATCATAGACAAACTACAAAAAAATAAAGATGTAATCATAAAGCCAGCTGACAAGGGTGGGGGGGTTGTCATTATGAATAGAACAAACTATATCGCAGAAGCAAATAGAATATTGAATGACCCTAAGACATATAAAACATTAGAACTAAATCCAATCAAAAAAATCAAAAAAAGTCTACTTTGTATATTGGAGGAAGGAAAAGATGGGGGTATCATTAATGATAATGAATTTAATTATCTATACCCTGAATTTCCCAGAACCCCCATCTTTTACTTCCTCCCAAAAATTCATAAGGATCTTATTAACCCCCCGGGGAGACCCATCATATCTGGAATAGGTTCTATAACATCTAACCTTTCCAGATATGTGGACATTTTTCTTCAGAAGTATGTCAAAAACTTAAAAACCTACCTAAAAGATTCCACCCAAGTATTACAATTAGTAGAAAAAATTAAATGGGAAGATAATTACCTACTTGCCACGAGTGATGTTACATCCCTTTACACAATTATTGACCATGAACAGGGCCTTAAGGCCATTGAAAATACCCTTGAATTAGACAAAGACATAGATATACATCTTAGACAGTTTATTTTAAAGGGAATAAAATTTATACTAGAAAACAATTATTTTGAGTTCAATGGAAAATATTATCTTCAATTAGAGGGCACCGCGATGGGCACGAGGTTCGCGCCAAGTTATGCTAATATATTCATGGGAGACTGGGAGGATAATTTCCTTAGGTCACATGAATTTGGCGCGGACCTCGTGCTCTTCAAGAGGTATATAGACGATATACTAATTATATGGAAAGGTTCTGAGGATAATCTAAAATTGTTCTTCCAAGCAATGAATAACAATGATAAAGGTCTCCAATTCACCTATCATTACAGCAACACTTCCATCTCCTTTCTGGATTTAGAAATATTTGCAGATGAGAGCAATCTAGCTACCAGAACGTTTTTTAAACAAGTAGACTGTAATGGGTACGTACACAAAAAGAGTTGCCACCATGAGAGATGGAAAGGCAATATACCCATAGGTCAATACCTTAGAATTAAGAAAAATTGTTCAAGGCTTATAGACTTTGAAACCCAAGTAAATGTTCTCCAACAAAGATTCTATGAAAGAGGTTACAGTGAACAAGAACTAGAAGGAGCTATGACGAGAGCTAAGACTACTGAACGAAGTTCTCTCTTACAATATAAAGAGAAAAGTACATTGGACATAAGAGATAATAAGAATGAATATGATGTAGCATTAATAACAAACTATAACGACGACCATCAAGCATTACGGAAAATAATCACAAAACACTGGCATATAGTCAAAAAAGATCCTTTGATAGGAGACCTCTTAGCATATAAACCGAAAATCATCTTTAGAAAAGCCAGAAACCTAAAACAAATCCTTGCTCCTAGTGTCTTACAAAAAGATAACTCCAATATGGTAGATCAAGATCTTAGAGGGAATAATTTGAAAGGTTTTTTCCCCTGTATTTCCTGTAGGGCTTGTAAATATAGTAGTAAAATCAGTTCCATCCAGATAACAGGCACAAATGAAAATTTTAAAATTAAAGACACAATAAGATGTTCAAATAAGGGCATTATATATCTTTTAAAATGTTCATGTGATCTATTTTACATCGGAGAAACAACTAGACTTTTACGTGACAGGATCAGAGAACATCTCTGTAATATTGAAAAGGGGAATCTAGACACTCACCTATACAAACACTTCAGAGAGATACATAAAAATAAATTACAGCATTTAAAATTTTGGGGAATATGTAAGGTCAGAGGTGACTGGAGAGGGGGTAATTTTGAAGGTAAGCTACTAAAAAAAGAAGCTGAACTAATTTACAAATTCGATACCCTCTTCCCCCGAGGCCTTAACTCTGAAATAGACCTGTCCCCCTTTTTAGGAGTCAAAATCTAATTAAATCTAATTAACTCCTAATGTCTTTTTAATATAAGAATATAAGATGAACTAATTTAAACTCCTCTAAAAAAAAATTTTCCCTAATTTCCTGACACATTGAACAATGATTATAAGTCGATATATTAAAAAATATTAAACTAATCAAATTTAACATAATAGATATAAAAATTTTTTTATGTATTCACGACAATATCCTTAGAAATATTTTAGGGACACACTAGAAAAGTCTATTATCGTAACTCGTCTATGAGATTAGACCGATTTATTTAAGAAATCCTTTTCCAATTAGTGCTGAACTAAACTGAAACAAAATTGAAATTAATTTGCGCTGAACAAAACTGAAACAAAATTGAAATTAATTTTTCCATTATTATTATTATATTTTTTAATTTTTATCCTTTATATTTTCTATCCTTTATATTTATGATATATGAGACAATGATCTTTTAGAATTAATGAATTATATTATCTCTATCTAATTTTATCAACGTATCAATTGCTTGTTTAATCTGATATACCACATAATTTAAATTAAAAATCTTTATGTACAATATGGAAGACCACCTCTGGTTTTATCACCTTTATCTTTAATATTTTTATATTTTCTATATGTTCATGTTGAGCGCAACAAATTCTTTATCTAACAAAAACACACCAATATAAGACTCAACACTATCTTTTGGAAAGCAAACATGATCTCCTGGTCTAAGCTAAACATACCACCTTAAGAAAAACTATTAGAAATTTGGATCAAATTCCACCTTTTATTGGGAAGCATCACACCAATCATCACACTCCAATGAATATTTAAACCCTGTCCCGGGAACACACCGGCATCTTGAAAAAGCCCTGTTAACGGGTGAAACGCGTAGATTGATTTCCAGTTGTTCCCTGCAAAGGACTCTATTTTATCTCTTATCTAGGTACCTAGTTCAAGAATATCCAACCTGCGCGTGTTCCACGCTAAGTGCGGGCCTGCGGATCTCACTTCTTGCCTTTGGAATCGAAAACCAAGCTCACAAGAAATCAGAGTGACAAGCAGTTTCCATACACGCTGACCGGGTTCAGCCCACGCAAGTAAACAGAGCAGTATTGCATTAGAGGATACCGCTTACCTGGACATATATCGGACAGTGTGAGTCTAATAAGATTGTATCAATCATCTTTACCCTAAGGTGTGTATTATGACTATTTGGACCACATCATAGGGAGTCACACAAGGAATAACAATATAATTTCTCTATGTTATAACCATTTGATGGACAGTAACACGTTTTTCCTTGATCAGCTCATATAAGGAACATTGTTTCAAAAGAGTAGCTACTCACTAAAGTGTAGCCAATCACGCTGGATAACTAACGCTCATTGAATATATGAACATAATTTACTAAGCTCCAGTATACATTTTTTATCTTTTTAAAGGTGGTATTCCAATTCATTGTTATTTTTATTAAGGGAGACGTCCCTTTTTACATATTAATTCTCGTCTATATTTCCAATTGTTATATAAACTGTATTTTAAAAATTTTGTGAAGTAAAGTTATTAATTTGCCTTCTGTTGTTTATATTATTTTTGACTAAGTGTGGTGGGATCTTAGCTTTAGCGCCCTCTTATTCCTTCTATCTTGTTTGACATGCTCAGTAGGAGTCAGTTCCTCAGAAAGTGTGTATAAAAAAAAGACTGTGCACAATTTGATAATGGAAGAAAATTAAAATCACTCTAAAAATACCATGCTCTGAGTCATGAGAGTTTAATTTTGACCTTTATTAAGCTTCTGTCAGGGCCGGACTGGGAATTCAAACCGGCCCTGGAAATTTGTATAGACCGGCCCTGCCCCATCCGTACCCCGACCACAGTCACACCCCCATACGGGGCAGTGGTGGTAAAACTCCCATGGCCTCCAACCCGATCTGGTCCTTACTGTCTAACAGACTTGGCAGGGCATACAGTGCAGTAGCCGATCCCCCCAACCCCTAACAAAGGTGCTGCTACTGTCCTTAATTTACTTAAGTTAAGTTTAGCTGCTTGTGTATATGGAGCTCATCCCTGTGCCACACCCGCATTGCTGGCCCACGTGACCTTCTGCTTGGTTCCCACCTCAAGAGTGGGGGCGGTCATTCTCACATGTGATGTCTACCTCCACACTGTGCAACACTATTGCCTTTTGGAGGAGCGTCCACTTTGAATCTCTGTGCATTCAAAAAGCAGGTCGTTCTGCTCTCTCATCTGCTCACTGTGCAGAGCTCTCTCTGGCAGGGCGTCTGACCGGGATTTTTCCCGGCATCCTGGCAGCCCAATCTAGCCCTTGTTTCTGGAATCATGAATATAACAAAAGCAGATTTTCTTAGGGGGAACAAAATATATTTATAATGCCAAAACAAAGAGTAAAACATGCCAATTAATTCATTCACTACTGAGGATGGCTGCCTAGTTTGTTTGAATGCAGTTTTTCCACTTATACAATAATACTAATTCATGATATCTGTAAAATTAATCTCAAACTATTTTGCTGAATAATATATTTACCATTTTGTAAAATGATCAAACAATTGCAATCATAATGAACATTAAGATGATTTTTTTTAATTCTGTACAAGCTTTAAAGTTAAAAAAATGTGATTTAAGCAATGATTTTACATTTAAAAAAAACCCAAATGATATTTTTGTGCATGATGGAAAGAGCGCTCGTATTAAAAGTAAATACGACCGCAGTCACATTTTTTTCTCATCAAGTTAGCATGACTAAAAAGCTTGCATAGAGGGCAGTGCATTAAAATAATGTTGCACTAAACACAACAGAAATACATTCAAAATTACAGTAACACTCATATAAATACTATCTGATAAAAATACTCATGAAATATAAAGAAAAAAAATAATTAAAAGGGCTAAAAGGTTTAAGGTAAATGAAGTGATGGAATGCAAAGGGCTATATTAAATTTATACATACAAATGCATGTCTAAATATGTGTATGTGTATATATATATATATATATATATATATATATGTTTGTAAATATGTATGTGTTTGTGTTTTACTGTACACTTACTGTACATATTTTACATTCCAATGTTCTTCACTTAACCCTTTGAGCGCTAAGCACTTTCCCACCTGGGTGCTAAGATTTTTTTTTAATGTTTTTTTTTATTTTTTTATTTTTTGAACAATTTTTCTCAACTTTTTTTTTATTTTTTTCAGACCCCCAAGTCTTACACTGTTGGAAAGGTTAGGTAGTTACCTTTCCAATGGTGGGTCTTGGGGGTCTGCTGCTTAGCTGCTTAGATGCCTGAGATACAGGCTTCTAAGCAGCATGCCCCCTGCTCCTATACTTAACATTGTTAAGTATAAATAAAGTCCACGCAAAACGGGAAGCCCCGACGATGCTTGTCCCTCTACAGGCACGATCGCTGGGGTAGGAGCGGGTGGGAGCCCCTAGATCTCCCTCAAGGTGGGAGAGTGCTAGTGACAGCTCTGAGCCGTCATTAGCACTCAAAGTGTTAAAGAAAATTGTTATTTGCATTATATTTATTTATTTATGTATATACATATATATGGAGTAAATATATAGCAAATGAATGCACACTCAGGACTTCTTTGTAATGAATCAAAAAACAAACGGCTAGATTTAGAGTTTTGTCGGTAACGACCCGCGTATCTAACGCTGGCTATTTTTCCCCCGCACCTTTTAAATACCGCTGGTATTTAGAGTTCAAAGAAGGGCTGCGTTAGGCTCCAAAAAGGGAGCGTATAGCATATTTACCGCCACTGCAACTCTCAATACCAGCGGTGCTTACGGACGCGACCAGCTTCAAAAACGTGCTCGTGCATGATTCCCCCATAGAAAACAATGGGGCATTTTGAGGTGAAAAAAAACCTAACACCTGCAAAAAAGCAGCGTTCAGCTCCTAACGCAGCCCCATTGTTTCCTATGGGGAAACAGCTTCTAAGTCTGCATCTAACACCCTAACATGAACCCCGAGTCTAAACACCCCTAACCTTACACTTATTAACCCCTAATCTGCCACCCCCCTATTGCTGACACCTGCATATTTTTTTTAACCCCTAATCTGCTGCTCCGTACAACGCCGCAACCTACGTTATCCCTATGTACCCCTAATCTGCTGCTCCTAACACCGCCGACCCCTATATTATATTTATTAACCCCTAATCTGCTGCCCCCAATGTCAACGCTACGACCTACAATTATTAACCCCTAATCTGCCGACCGAACCTCACCGCTACTATAATAAGTGTATTAACCCCTAATCCGCCTCACTCACCCTATAATAAATAGTATTAACCCCTAATCTGCCCTCCCTAACATCGCTGACACCTAACTTCAAGTATTAACCCCTAATCTGCCAACCGGACCTCACCGCTACTCTAATAAATGTATTAACCCCTAAAGCTAAGTCTAACCCTAACACTAACACCCCCCTAAGTTAAATATAATATAAATCTAACTAAATAAATTAACTCTTATTAAATAAATTATTCCTATTTAAAGCTAAATACTTACCTGTAAAATAAACCCTAATATAGCAACAATATAAATTATAATTATATTGTAGCTATTTTAGGATTAATATTTATTTTACAGGCAACTTTGTATTTATTTTAACCAGGTACAATAGCTATTAAATAGTTATTAACTATTTAAAAGTTACCTAGTTAAAATAATTACAAAATTACCTGTAAAATAAATCCTAACCTAAGTTACAATTAAACCTAACACTACACTATCATTAAATTAATTAAATAAAATACCTACAATTACCTACAATTAAACCTAACACTACACTATCAATAAATTAATTAAATACAATACCTACAAATAAATACAATTAAATAAACTAACTAAAGTACAAAAAATAAAAAAGAACTAAGTTACAAAAAATAAAAAAATATTTACAAACATTACAAAAATATTACAACAATTTTAAACTAATTACACCTACTCTAAGCCCCCTAATAAAATAACAAAGCCCCCCAAAATAAAAAAATGCCCTACCCTATTCTAAAATTAAAATAGAAAAGCTCTTTTACCTTACCAGCCCTTTATAGGGCCTTTTGCAGGGCATGCCCCAAAGAATTCAGCTCTTTTGCCTGTAAAAAAAAAAATACAATACCCCCCCCAACATTACAACCCACCACCCACATACCCCTAATCTAACCCAAACCCCCCTTAAATAAACCTAACACTAAGCCCCTGAAGATCTCCCTACCTTGTCTTCACCACACCGGGTTCACCGATCCGTCCTGTCTCCGACGTCTTCATCCAAGCCCAAGCGGGGGCTGAAGATGTCCATGATCCAGATGAAGTCTTCAATCTTCTTTCTTCCGGATCCATCTTCATCCCGCCGACGCGGAACATCCATCTTCACCGACGACTTCCCGACGAATGACGGTTCCTTTAAGGGACGTCATCCAAGATGGCGTCCTTCGAATTCCAATTGGCTGATAGGATTCTATCAGCCAATCAGAATTAAGGTAGGAAAAATCTGATTGGCTGATGGAATCAGCCAGATTCAAGTTCAATCCGATTGGCTGATCCAATCAGCCAATCAGATTGAGCTCGCATTCTATTGGCTGTTCCTCTAATATCTACATAGTATGTCAGTGCAGAATGATTGTGTTATGTTAGCTAGTGTGTCAAATGCAACCACTTAAACAGAT
Organism: Bombina bombina; assembly: GCF_027579735.1. Lineage (NCBI taxonomy): Eukaryota > Metazoa > Chordata > Amphibia > Anura > Bombinatoridae > Bombina > Bombina bombina. Next base: position 223,092,597 of record NC_069500.1, read on the forward strand.
CGTTTTTAACCATCTAAGCCAGAAATATCTGCTATATGGGTTGTCATGGTTACCCCACATGTTGACATATCCAAATACATGATAAAGGTTAAATATACCTCCAATTCTTATATAGTGTATAAGTGCAAACTAATTGTGTCATGTTAAATAGTGTGCCAAATACAAAAAATAAGCATATCATTATTTAACAAGTTAAAACATAAATCCCTGCTATTTAGGTTGTCATAGTTACCCTGCAGGCTAAGTGCATATACATATATGCAACTATTATGTTGCACACTAAGTTCTATATAGTGAGTGCAGAAACAGATATAAACCAAACTTTAAACTAATATATCAGACCGGCCCGAGTACTGGGTGTTGAAATTACTCCCACATTTATCATAATGTGAGGGTCTTAGTAACAACATATCCCATTATACTCATTTCCAGCTGTATTAAACTTAATGATTTTACAGCAATCATTGTCATCATGCTTGTGACTAGGCTTATATTAAACAGAGAAGGAACTTAAACTATCAATATTTAAAAACAGTCGGTTAGATTACGAGTTTTGCGTTATTAGAGTCTCGGTACTAACTTGCAAGTTATTTCCACCGCTCACCTCCCTATAGCGCTGCTATTGCAGGTTTGCAAAAACCCGGCGTTAGCAGACAATATGGCAGCGTTGAGCTCCATACCGCACCCAAATACCAGCGCTGCTTTGAGCTGGTTTTACGTGCTTGTGCACGATTTCCCCATAGACATTAAGAGATCTGATTTATAAAATAATTTATCCTGCTAAATTACATAAGCAAAGTTAGTTATAGTGTTAAAGTGTTCCCTAGGAAATTATAAGGTAGAATACTTACACCCTAATACTTCAATTGTTTATGGTCCAAAAAGGCCTAAGAGGGCAAGGATAAAATAAAGCATTAGTATGTACAACTATTTTCTCTATCCTTGTATATACTGTATATGTGTTAAACATAGGAACTTATATATAATAACATTGTGCACCTAGTATAGGTTTGCTAGTAAGATAAAAACTTGTGGAAAGACATAGCAAAACTCTAACGATTTAAGGCTTTATAGTTAGTAATTTTATTCCACCTCAAAATGCTCATTTTTGAGTTTTATACACATTACCTATGAAAAATAACACAAAGATGATTAAATAAATGTTAAATATCAGTTCATAAAATGGTTTGTGTCAAAGTTATAGAAGTGAGAATGTAAATGGTTAAATGCTTTGGAACATGTGACATCACAGGAACACGTGTTTAAAATGAGGCTGTCAGGTCAGTGCAGCACGGTCTATGAGGAAAGTGCAAGCTGAAACGCGTAAGACCGGTGCTGCACTGGCCTCATGATTCCTGACATTGTATTTTAAAGTGTTGCCAATAAAAGTTACTTTTTAACTTTTACATCCGCTGCTCCGAATCTATGTCTTACAAAATAAAACCTAACCTGAGTTACACTAACACCTAACATTACACTACAATTAAATAAATTATATTAATTAAATACAATTAACTAAATTACAAAAAAAAATTAAAAAATAGTAATTTAGTGTTTTTTTATTTTTTGTAATTTAGTTAATTGTATTTAATTAATGTAACTGATTTAATTGTATTGCAATGTTAGGTGTTAGTGTAACTCAGGTTCGGTTTTATTTTACAGGTACATTTGTATTTATTTTAACTAGGTAGCTAGTAAATAGTTAATAACTATTTAGTAACTAGTCTACCTAGTTAAAATAAATACAAACTTACCTGTGAAATAAAAAATATAACCTAAGCTAGCTACAATGTAACTATTAGTTATATTTTAGCTATCTTAGGGTTTATTTTACAGGTAAGTATTTAGTTTTAAATAGGAATTATTTAGGTATTAATTGTAATTTTTATTTAGATTTATTTTAATTATGTTAAAGTTAGTGGTGTTAGGGTTAGGGTTAGACTTAGGGTTAGGTTTAGGGGTTAATAACTTTAGTATAGTGGCAGGGATTTTGGGGGCAGCAGATTAGGGGTTAATAACAGTAATGTAGGTTGCGGCGATGTAAGGGACAGCAGATTAGGGGTTAATAATATTTAACTAGTGTTTGCGATGCGGGAGTACAGCGGTTTAGGGGTTAATATGTTTATTATAGTGGCTGCGATGTCAGGAGTGACAGATTAGGGGTTAATAATTTTATTTTAGTGGTTGCGTTGGGGGAGGGCCTCGGTTTAGGGGTTAATAGATAGTTTATGGGTGTTAGTGTACTTTTTAGCACTTTAGTTATGAGTTTTATGTTATGGCTTTGTAGCGTAAAACTCATAACCACTGACTTTCAGTTTACTGTATGGATCTTGATGGTATAGGATGTACCGATCACTTTTTTGCCGGACAGGCAAACTCGTAATACCGGCTCTATGGAAGTCCCATTGAAAAAGGACTTTTTGAAATCTGCGGTAGTTACATTGTGTTACGGCCAAAAAAGTGCGCAGATATACCTGCAAGACTCGTTATACCGGCGGTAGTGAAAAAGCAGCGTTATGAGGCTTTTTCACTCATAACGCAAAACTTGTAATCTAGCCGAATGTGAGTATATGTATGGTAAATCCTTAACACCTTAAACAACACTATGTCATAAGACTTCATACAATCTGACATCACTAATTGAGAAATCACACAGTCCCAAAGTCCAACAGACAGGCTACTAGGGGACACTGACACGAATGGTGACCTGTACTCTTAAAAGGGTAGGGAGGGTAGAGGAATAAACTGGGTCCAATAATGTTAGACCCTATTTAAACTTGCCCTAACAAACAAGGATCAGGAAGACCTGCATACCTGAAGGTGTGCTGTCAGCCATACATCCTGCTGTATCTACCCGTTCTGAGACATTGCACCCCAGGTATTTTTCTAGTGCCATCTCCTAGATAATTGCCTTATAGTCTGGTATGGAGTTGAGACCCTGGGGATGTATTGTTCCTAAACGGAAGATCCATTCTGCCTCCCGCCTAAGGAGCATCTTGTCCTGGTCCCCTCCTCTATCAAGTTTAGGGACGTGGTCAATTAGTATTATTCTAATGGATGCCACAGAATGTGATTTTTTCAAACAGTGGCGTGCCACAGGTTGGTCCGAGTGTCCCGTATCCAAGGCTTGCCTAATGGCTAGCCAATGATTAGCCATTCTCTCATTAATGGTTCCTCACGTTTTTGCCCACGTAATAAGAAGCACATGGACAGATTAGAAGATACACATGTGTTGTATTGCAAGAGATAGAGTGTCGGATAGTATAGATTTTATTCTTGTGTGGATGATTAAATATTTTTGTCGCTATCATTGAGCTACATGTAACACATCTCAAAATAGTACCCGTTTGCCTGTTGTTGGAAGCAAATGTGGTATTCATGATCAATCGTTTAAGGGCACTTTCTTGTGTCCAAGTGTCACCTGTATTTACATCATCCTTCACTTCATCTAGGATTCTATCAACCATGTCTTGCTTGTAGCCTCTCTCCAGAAACTTATTTTTGGTTATGTTCATCTGGGAGACCCCTGTTTCCCTATCAGTGTTGTTCCTAAGGGTCCAAATTGCAGTCAGTGGGGTTGGTATACAGTGTGGTCCCTAACTTATCTTGTGTAATAAAAATGGATACATCTAAAAAATGTATAGTGTGTTCCTCAACACTAATTTTGAATCTTACTGTGGAATCTGTATTGTTAAACATATTGAACCACTTTTCTAGTGTGCCCCTACCCCCCTCCAGATCAAAATGATGTAGTCAATTAATCATTTATAAAAGATGATATAGGGTTCATGGTATAACCATAGGTATTGGTTTTCAAAGGCGGACATAAATGTATTAGCATAGGCTGGGGCCATATTAGAGCCCATGAACATCCCTGCTACTTGAACATAATAACAATTCTCAAATCATAAATAATTTCTCTTAAGGCATAATTCAATTAGGGATAATAGAAATTTGATCGGTGGGCCACTATAGTCTTTAAAGTCTAAGAGGTGTTCCTTAACCACTTGTAGTCCCTTATCATGGGGGATAATTGTGTATAGATTATTCACATCAAGACGGACAAGCAAATCCCCTTCTTGTATCTGAACTGTGGCTAGTTGCTTAATAAGGTCATTTCTATCCAGGAGAAAAGGCTTAATGTTTTTGACCATTGGTTGCAATAGAGTATCTACATACTGGGCCACTGGTTTAAAGATGGAACCCCTAGCAGACACTATAGGTCTAGCAGGGGGTTTGTGTAACGATTTATGGATTTTCGGAATTGTATATAAAATCGGGTTAACTGGGCAATCTGTAATACAAAAATCTTTAATCTGTTCATTAATATATCCCTGTCTATATCCTAACCAAATGATGTAATCTATCTCATTTTTGTAGGGGAAAGTTGGGTCTAAAGTTAACCTCTTCTATGTCGATATATCTGATAGTTGAAGGACAATATCCTCACGGTAATCCATATAGTCCATAAGGACTATAGCCCCTCCCTTGTCTGCTGGTCAATTGACCAGTGTAGGGTATGACTGTAATGATTTGATAGCTTTATGTTCATCTATTGAAAAATAATTTTTCCATTTGGACTCCATCCGTTCTGTGTCCATGTCCTGTGTGATTAGTCTAATAAACGTTTTAATTGTCAGATTACAATTAGTGGGTTCAAAGCTGCAAGGCTTCTTGCACTTAGTTAGAGTAGTACTAGGGGTAGCTGGAAAAGATTGAAAATGCTCTTTTTGAGTAATCTTTGATATTCAAAAGTCTATTCTCAGTAGAAGTTAGTGTATGTGAACTCAAACTAATGACTATGTTTTCTAGTGTCCCCTGCGTGGTGGCCTGTACCTTGAATTTTGCCCTCCTAATATGGGGCCTGTTGTGTTTCCCCCTCTGGACCTCGTGGTAACACCAAAAAAATTAGGTGTCCTATAGTGTCCTCGCTGTTGTACGTGTTCAGTATATTGTGAGGTACAGGGTGGAGTAAGGGATTCTGTATGTATGGATAAATCTCTATCAGTATCAGAGGATTCAGCACCACTTGTATTTACGGTATCGAATCTTACCCTACATTGGTGCTGTCGTCTCCTTGGTTGGTTAGTCTGTGTAGAGCTTAGCCATTTATATACTCTCCCTTTCTCAAAGTCTGAATTAACTGTATCAATTTTTTTATTTTTAAATGCCACTAAATCACTTTTATGTTTATCAATTTAATGGTTCAATTTAGTCAGCCAATTCTAAAATCAGCCAATAGTATTTTTCCTACCTTTAATTCCGATTGGCTGACAGAATCCTATCAGCCAATCGGAATTCAAGGAACGCAATCTTGGATGACGTCATTTGAAGGAACCTTCATTCTTCGTTAGGACGTCATTTGAAGAGGATGGCTCAGCGTCGGCTGGATTGAAGATGGACCCGCTCCGCTCCGGATGGATGAAGATAGAAGATGCCGCTTGGATGAAGACTTCTGCCGCTTGGAGGACCTCTTCTGCCTGGATCGGATAAAGACTTCTGCCCCTCTGGAGGTCCCCTTGTGCCCGGCTGGGTGAAGACGGCTCAAGGTAGGGAGATCTTCATGGGGGTAGTGTTAGGTTTTTTTAAGGGGGGATTGGGTGGGTTTTAGAGTAGGGTTGGCTGTGTGGGTGGTAGGTTTTAATGTTGGGGGGGGTATTGTTTTTTTTTTACTGGTGAAAGAGCTGATTACTTTGGGGCAATACCCCGCAAAAGGCCCTTTTAAGGGCTATTTGTAATTTAGTATAGGGTAGGGAATTTTATTATTTTGGGATTTTTTTTATTTTATTAGTGGGATTAGATTAGGTGTAAGTAGTTTAAAATTCTTGTAATTCTTTTTTTTTTCTGTAATTTAGTGTTTGTTTTTTTCTCGTAATTTAATTTATTTAATTTAATTGTAATTAATTGTAGGCAGTTTAGGTAATTTATTTAATGATAGTGTAGTGTTAGGTGTAATTGTAACTTAGGTTAGGATTTATTGTACAGGTAATTTTAGCTAGGTAGTTATTAAATATAACTATTTAATAACTATTGTACCTAGTTAAAATAAATACAAAGTTGCCTGTAAAATAAATATAAATCCTAAACTAGCTACAATGTAACTATTAGTTATATTGTAGCTACCTTATGGTTTATTTTATAGGTAAGTATTTAGTTGTAAATAGGAATCATTTATTTAATTGTAGTTATTTTATTTAGATTTATTTAAATTAGGGGGTGTTAGGGTTAGGGTTAGACTTTGGTTTAGGGGTTAATAACTTTATTATAGTGGTGGCGACGTTGGCGGCAGATTAGGGGTTAATTAATTTAATATAGTTGCGGCGACGTTAGGGGGGCAGATTAGGGTTTAATAACTATAATGTAGGTGTCGGCGGTGTTGGGGGCAGCAGATTAGGGATTTATAAGTATAATGTAGGTGGCGGCGGTGTCCGGAGCGGCAGATTAGGGGTTAATAGTATAATGCAGGTGGCGACGATGTTGGGGGCGGCAGATTAGGGGTTAATAAGTGTAAGATTAGGGGTGTTTAGACTCTGGGTTCATGTTAGGGTGTTAGGTGTAGACATATTTTTTATTTTCCCATAGGAAACAATGGGGCTGCGTTAAGAGCTGAACGCTGCTTTTTTGCAGGTGTTAGGTTTTTTTTCAGCTGAATTTGCCCCATTGTTTCTTATGGGGAAATCATGCACGAGCATGTTTAACTAGTTTACCGCTACCGTAAGCAACGCTGGTATTGAGCTGAGATGTGGAGCTAAATTTTGCTCTACGCTAACCTTTTTGCGGGTAACACCAGGTTTAAAAAAACCTGTAATACCAGCGTTGGCTTAAGGGAGCGGTGGAAAAAAAGAAGAGTTAGCCCTGCAAGCCTTACCGACAAAAACTCGTAATCTAGCCGTGTATTTGGTGCTTGTTTATTCTACTGCGATGATCCTGGTGATCTCAATCTTTGATCCCCAAATCTTGAATTAAGGCCTGAGCCTTGCTAACTACATGACTACCAGCTTTCACATCTGTTTATTTGACTTTTCTTCTGGATCTTCACAGTGCATTGCTGCTTAATTACAGTTGGATCTATCTTCTGGTTCCTGATATCCACCTAGTTCCTGACTACGCTTCTAGTTATCCCCAATCTACTACTACATGGTTACTGATTAATCTACTGGTTCTTGACTTCAGCCTGCTCCTGACCTTCGCTCTCAAACCCTCTCATGCATTCTTGAATTTGGAAAAGTACAAAGCGTAATCTAATTTTACCTTTACAACAAGCTATTCAAATGACACAATAAAATCCCATTTTTGCTTTGTGTCTTTTTTAAATGAATCAGCAAACTAAAACTACTTTCTAAAAGCAGTCTGCTTAAAAACATCATAATTTTTTGTGTGTGAGGGAAACCCATAAAAAACAAACTGTTGTTTAAATTCAGTGAGCATTAAATATTTTAACCTGTTTCAGCAAAAGGGTATGAAATGGTTCATTATTACAAAGCTTATATTAAAATTTTACATTTTCAATAAAATAAAACAAAAGTAGGGTTATGCAAGTGTTGGGAAATGCTCAGTCAAGTGAGTATAAACACTAAGTACATATATCAGCATACACAACTTGTTTTTCCCACTATGCTTTGCTGATGGCATTATGTATGGCATCTTTAATTAAATCATTGATATCATAAATTGTATCACTAATGATATCACAAATATTCCTTTTTGAACTGACTTTTATCAGCTCTCAAAACGTATAACATAATTTTTCATGTTTATTGTGAGATTGAGTTAAAGCCATAAACAATGTGTATGGATACAATTATATTTTATTTTAGCCATGGGATTAGATACACACTCTTTTATAATATATTTACAATACTTGCATGCATAATTTTAGTTTTGTTTTGTAAGGTACTTCTATGTATTTTAATCCGGAAAATTGAATCAGGTCATCAAACAACAATATGACACTGAAATCTGAACTGAATTATTTAATGCCTTTGGTACTCAGCCTGTTTAAGGACTTCTGAGCCATTCAACAGTAATATTTTATTTCAGGTTATAACACAAATCATATCTGTGGACTGTTTTTAATTATATAAAAAAATAATAATAAAAAAAAACTTGCAGGTCACATTGGAAACGTATATATACAATTCAAATATTTAATTACTAGTTTTCTGATCTATATGTACAGCAGAGGTTCTTTTAATTCCTTCCTATTATATTTAATTTTTTGTTACTTTTCTCATAGTAGTATTATTTTATATCCATACATAGGTGCGTGTAATTATTAAACAATAGACTACTTGTGCAAGAGTAGTATTTTAGTATGCAAAATCTCTAGAGTCAAAAATAAAATGTATTTGGTATAAAAAAGCGAGAAATATTAGATGTTCTCCTTGAAGGATATATAAATATATTTAAAATATATTTAGCTGCTATGTATATAAATCTGATGTTCTACATATAAACCAAATCTAACTAAATAACACACTTATTTTAAATGAAAAAAGTTTAATATACTGCAGAAATGTATAAAATGTAGTGAGTTATTGTAAATTTTATATTGGAGAGACCAAGAATAGGGTCTTTAATCTCTGTGACAGCAGTTTACCTCTAATGATGACTTACTGAGGGCAAAGGAGGGGCAGCACTGCAGGGTGTCACTCTGAAGCAGAATAGCTCAGGTCCTGCATTTCATGAGTATATCTCTCCATCCAATTCTATACTGCAGCTGCTGTTCTTAGTGTTGTCAACCTGCTCTATATCACCTTATGACAGCACCAAAGATTTGTGGAACTTGTTCAAAAACTCTGCAAAGAAAAACAAATTGTATTTAAACTAACCTAATTACAAAAATAAAGTTAGTTTACATTAAAAAGGCTTTAACATGTCAATACACCTACTTTTTCAAATTTGTAATATTCTTTTTAGTCATGAATAACCTTTTTTTATGTATTTACTAATGGTACTCCAACGCTCCACAGCATGGGGGGAGTTTCACTCCAATATGAAGTCTTTGCTTTGAAGTCCTACTTAAAATACTCAAGGTCCTGAAACCTGTGGTTATGTATTCATGCCATTCATATATAATCCTTTGGTGTCAGTGAGAAAAATAGATCTGGGAACAGACTAATTAGAGAATGCATGGAACATTAAAATACAACAGTTTTTGTGTTAAAAGGGAAAATGGTTAACTTGTTCCACTTATTTGAGACAGCCTACTTCATGCAGTAGTAGGCTTTAAAGGCAAATATTGCATAATCTTTATTTAAAAAAAAAATATATATATTATAAAAAAACCATTTGTTTTCGTCTTAAATTGAAATTGTTTAAAATGTATGAAATGTGCTATATAACCTTTTTTTTCTGTTCTATCACTTTTAGAATATATACAAAACTGTCAGAGCATCTGCTACAATCAATAGAATAATGTGAAACAAAAAAAGAGTTAAAATGAGTACTTTATAGAATCCCCATTACAAATTCCCATTTTATGTAAATGTGGTAATTTTCAGAAATTATACTACATAAAAAATACCATTCCCTTTCTGATAATATAATGGCCAACCAGTAAGCAATTAATGTTGATTGACATCTCTGCTGACCAAAAGGTAATCACATATTATGTAGCTAGTAATACACTAAATAAATATTTAAATTTCTCAGATATTTAGATGCAGGTATTATTTTATTATTTTTCAGAGATATGTCTACTGTATTTACAATGGCAGCTGGAATCAACTATTTCAAATGGTTAACAAATGATTGACAAATCTATGAGCCAATTAGGATAAGACTCCATGAATACATGTTTACTCTCAAAATAAAAATTGTGTTTTTTTTTGTCCCACTGTCATAAGAGGCTGGAGTAAATTTTTCAGACACCTGAACCTACAATAATTTCAAAGTTTGTTCTTGGTCTACAAAACAAATTACACTGATTTTTTTTAACATAATGGCTTCAATTTCCCTTTAAAAAACACACATTTCTAAATATTTAATCCAAGATTTTGGATAACAGTGGCATTTTAATGTCCCCAATCACAATCAAACATACGTTATAAGTACAGTTACACTGTATCTAAACAGAGATTATGTATAGGGACACAGGGTCATTAGGACCTGCTCCATGTCATATGCATGGCAGAAGAGTGAGTGTTCTGCTGAAACTGTGACCCAAAAATTAGCACTTAGACATTCTCAGTCTTTTAAGAGCAGAGGACTTTCAAAACCTTTTATATTCTTTTCCGTTCTGGGCATGAACAACTCTGACTCCCTGTTATCTAGTCTATTCATGAGTCTAGTAGTTTTATGACATCAGGCTACTAAGATAAAACTCCCTGCAAAGGCCTTCTCCTCCTTGTAGGCTTGACAGGAAGTACAAATGTAATGTAAAAAAAATAATAAATAAAAAGGTAAAATCCATTTAATTAGATGAACAATACATATTGCAATGATTTATGTTAAGTATAAGCAACTGTTAAGAGCATTTTTTATTACAACAATGAAACCTGAAGTGTTTAATGTACCTTTAAATTAGCAGATCATCAAACATTTTATTGCCACTATTCCTACAAGCCAGTTCCTGAATTTTCTGTCCTACTAGAGCTGCCCCGGTCAATGTAAGTGACATTAATGTGAAGAGGAAGTGTCTAGGAGCAACAACAGCCAAGCAACAAAGTGGTAGAACAAGTCATTAGGTGTTAGACCAAGAAAACTCACAGAGCAGTTCCCGGAGTGCTGAAGCACTTAGTGCATAAAAATCATATCACTCACTTCAAAATTCTAAACTACCTCTGGAAGCAGCATCAGCACAAGAACTGTGCATCAGGAGCTTCATGAGATGGGTTTTCATGACCGAGCAGCTGTACACAAGCCTCACATCAACATGCCTAATGTCAAGAGTTGGCTGGTTAGGTGTAATGCACACTGCTACTGGACTCACAGTGAGAAGCATTAGCTGGTTAGGTGTAAAGCACACTGGACTCACAATGCCAAGTGTTGGCTGGTTAGGTGTAAAGCACACTGCCACTGGACTCTGCCACTGGAGGGTTGAATCAAACTTCACTATTTGAAAGTCTGTTGTAAGAATCTAAGTGTGACGGATGGCAAGCGAATACTACCTACTAGAATGTATAGTGCATATTGTAAAATTTGGTGTAAGAAGGATAATGGACTTGGACTGTTTTACAGGGTTTGGGCTAGGACCCTTTAAATCCAGTGAAGGGTCATCTTAATACTACAGGTTCATTGCCACTTTGACTCTTGTATTCACCTGTAAAAGATCAATGACTTCTTTAGTCAGGAAGGCTATAATGAATCTTATGTCAGAGGCATAATAAAGAATACATTCAATAAGTCTATTACTTGTAAGTATGCTTCACATAGACAAAGATCAAGACTTCAAAGCTCAATGTTGGGGTTAATCACATAGCTATTTGCAAGCAGAAGTGCAATTATAAAATGATGCAACACATTAGAGCATTTTGTTTTTTAACTTTTATGTCCTTTTTTAAACATTTAGAAAAAACTTTCCAGAAATATGAGATTCCATAAATCATCTTCTAAATCTGAAAGACCAAACATAAAAAAGTTATCCCAAATAAATACTTGATGCAATTTATACAAAACTTTTTTTTATTTTTTTTTATTTCAGTTTAAACTGGTGCATATGGCACATACAGAAATTAGTTAATGCTCTGTATAGTGCTCACAGCTAAAAAAAAGAAATAGACAACAAGATAATAAGCAACTGACCAGACCAGCATGCATAAGAAAATGAGGCCCCAATGCCTAAACTCTTAACTTTGGCTTACATTGCTTCATCTGTATTTGAATCCTCCACCTGAAAAGGAGACAGATTATACATTATGAGCTACAAACATAAAAGTCATGGTGGACAAATGACCAATCAACCAGGACTTACTTTGGCTTTGTAGATTGTAAGTTAGCAACTGGTAAACGAGTTACAAGCTCTGACATAACAGGTGAAAAAAAATGTAATGTGATGTCTTATCGCTCTAATTTCCAAAATTAACATTAAAGTAATATAGAATTCACCCCTTCAGATTATTATTCAGCATAAGTTAAAATTAATTTGCTGTTTTTGATCCCCATTATAGTAATAAACAGTATTTTATATTGCCATTAACATTATGAGATTCATTTCCCATTTTGCTCAGGCATTTATTAACCACTTTATACCATTAGGACATTTCATGGCGTCCGAAAAGTGCTGGGCTTAAAAGCCTTTATGATGGCATGGAACATCCTAACTTTTGCGGCGTCCTGCTCCATTTTGTAAACAAGCGGTGATTGATCCAACTGGGGGATGGGACTAGCAACGCAGGAAGTTCCCCAGGAGCCCATCAGCACCATTTTTGAAGCACATAGTGATGATCACGTGCTTCATTTTCCTTTTTTTTTTTGCTTACTATCAGAACTTGGGCGGATGGGTCTGTCCTGAAGGGGTTAAGGAATTTAACATAACATCAGACAGAAACATATTGATTAAAGCAAAGTTTAATTATAAAACTAACTATTCAATTCATCAAAAATATTTTTAAAAGTCATAAAGTCTATAAAATAAAAAATTTTACTCAGCTTCCGACAAAAAATGTACAATGATTTAATACAGAAAAACACATCTGCACTTGTGTCCATAAAGAACTGTGAAAATCTTTTTCTTGTGCACGAGCATACATTGTAGAAATTTTTTTTACGATTACTTGATAAATTAATTTAATTCACGATGGTGAGACCCTGCGAGCCACCGTGTGTGGGAATATTCCCCTCCTGACCACTAGGAAGAGGCAAAAGACACCACAACAATCTAGAGCTTTAAATCCCTAACAACTTCCCATTATCCTTGGTCATACATATAGCCAAGTAGATGAGTCAAAAAGAAAAGCAGTAAAGATAAAGCGGGGCAAGGAAGTGCAAAACAAGTACTGCCACCATGTGACCAAAAAGAGAGGGCGGGTTTGTGGACTCTCACCATCATGAAATAAATTAATTTATTAGGTAAGCATACATTTTGTTTTCTTTCATCAGATGTTGAGAGTCCACAAGCCATCATGTTTGGGAATTAATACCCAAGCTGTGGAGTCATCAAGACCACCGTCAATAGGGGGGACAAACAGTGAAGACAGGATGTTACTATTTAGGCACTACGACTCACAGACCTTTACTGACAAAGGCAGCCTCAGAAGTGATAAAACTTTTAAAAAGTGTGCAAAGAAGACCAAGTAGCTGCCTTACAAATCTGATCGATAGAAGCCTCATTAGGAAAAACCCACGAATTAGCAACTGCTCTAGTGGAATGAACAGTAATGTGCTCAGGGAGAGTTTTCCCCACAACCAAATAAGCCTTGTGAATTAAGGCTTTAAGCCAAGCTGCTAAAGCTTTCTGACCTTTGTGAGGCCCAGAAAAATGAACAAAAAGAAAAGAAGAAAGTCTGAAATCTTTTGTGGCTTCCAGAGCTCTTACTACATCCAAGTTGTGAAGAACATGCCCCTTAATCCTTAGAATCATTAGGAGCTGGACAAATAGAAGGAACCACAATTTCCTGATTGATAGTATCTGTGGATTCCACCTTGGGAAGACAAAAATAGCTATTGCGAAGAACAGCTTTAACAAGATGAAAAATCAGAAAAGAAAGTTTAAAAGACAAAGCTGAAAATTATTTTTTTTAATATTATTATCTTTTATTTATATAGCGCCAACATATTACACAGTGCTGTAACATTAAGTATACAGTAATGGAGTAAAACAATCAGAAGATGTTTACATAAATCTTAAGGATAGAGGGCCCTGCCATTGTAGGCTGTAAACTATATTTACATAAAATGATCAACAGGTGGAGTTGTAAGCATACATTTTAAAGGAAATACAAGTGAAAAGTTCAGACATTTTTGTAGCCAAAGAAATAGCTAGAACAAAAAGTACCTTCCAAGATAAAAGCTGACAGTCCAAACTATGCATTCGCTCAAAAGAAGGGGTTTGAAGAACCTTCAAAACCATATTCAGATTCCAAGAAGGAGAAACTGGATGAATATCTGGTTTTATTTTAATCTGATCATGAACAAAGGCCTAAAATTCAGGAACTTTAGCAATCTTCTTATGAAACAAAACAGAAAGAGCAGAAATTTGACCTTTGAAAGAACTGGCTGATAAACATGTATGTAAGCCTTCCAGCAGAAACTCAAGAACTCTAGGAATTCTAAAAGAATTTCAACAGTAACTTTTGCGTAAACACCACGCAAAAAAGGTTTTCCAGATCTTATGATAAATAAGTCTGGCAAAAGGTTCCTTAGCCTGAATTAAGGTATCAATAACCTTATCAGAAAAATTTCTCTGAGACAAAATTAACGGCTAGATTTAGAGTTTTGTCGGTAACGACCCGCGTAGCTAACGCTGGCTTTTTTCTGGCCGCACCTTTAAAATAACTCTGGTATTGAGAGTCCACAGAATGGCTGCGTTAGGCTCCAAAAAGGGAGCGTACAGGCATATTTAACGCCACTGCAACTCTCGATACCAGAGTTGCTTACGGAAGCGGCCAGCTTCAAAAACGTGCTCGTGCACGATTCCCCCATAGAAAACAATGGGGCTGTTTGAGCTGAAAAAAAACCTAACACCTGCAAAAAAGCCGCGTTCAGCTCCTAACGCAGCCCCATTGTTTGCTATGGGGAAACACTTCCTACGTCTGCACCTAACACCCTAACATGTACCCCGAGTCTAAACACCCCTAACCTTACACTTATTAACCCCTAATCTGCCGCCCCCCGCTATCGCTGACCCCTGCATATTATTATTAACCCCTAATCTGCCGCTCCGTAAACCGCCGCTACTTACATTATCCCTATGTACCCCTAATCTGCTGCCCTAACATCGCCGACCCCTATATTATATTTATTAACCCCTAATCTGCCCCCCATAACGTCGCCTCCACCTGCCTACACTTATTAACCCCTAATCTGCCGAGCGGACCGCACCGCTATTATAATAAAGTTATTAACCCCTAATCCGCCTCACTAACCCTATAATAAATAGTATTAACCCCTAATCTGCCCTCCCTAACATCGCCGACACCTAACTTCAAACATTAACCCCTAATCTGCCGACTGGAGCTCACCGCTATTCTAATAAATGTATTAACCCCTAAAGCTAAGTCTAACCCTAACACTAACACCCCCCTAAATTAAATATAATTTAAATCTAACGAAATTAATTAACTCTTATTAAATAAATTATTCCTATTTAAAGCTAAATACTTACCTGTAAAATAAATCCTAATATAGCTACAATATAAATTATAATTATATTATAGCTATTTTAGGATTAATATTTATTTTACAGGTAACTTTGTATTTATTTTAACCAGGTACAATAGCTATTAAATAGTTAAGAACTATTTAATAGCTAAAATAGTTAAAATAATTACAAAATTACCTGTAAAATAAATCCTAACCTAAGTTACAATTAAACCTAACACTACACTATCAATAAATTAATTAAATACAATATCTACAAATAAATACAATGAAATAAACTAACTAAAGTACAAAAAATAAAAAAGAACTAAGTTACAAAAAGTAAAAAATATTTACAAACATCAGAAAAATATTACAACAATTTTAAACTAATTACACCTACTCTAAGCCCCCTAATAAAATAACAAAGACCCCCAAAATAAAAAAATGCCCTACCCTATTCTAAATTACTAAATTTCAAAGCTCTTTTACCTTACCAGCCCTGAACAGGGCCCTTTTCAGGGCATGCCCCAAAGAATTCAGCTCTTTTGCCTGTAAAAAAAAACATACAATACCCCCCCCCCAACATTACAACCCACCAACCACATACCCCTAATCTAACCCAAACCCCCCTTAAATAAACCTAACACTAAGCCCCTGAAGATCTTCCTACCTTGTCTTCACCATGCTAGGTATCACCGATCGTTCCAGGCTCCGAAATCTTCAACTAAGCCCAAGCGGGGGCTAGACATCCATCATCCGACGGCTGAAGAAGTCCAGAAGAGGCTCCAAAGTCTTCATGCTATCCGGGAAGAAGAGTAGATCCGGACCGGCAATCATCTTCTTCCAAGAGGCATCTTCTATCTTCATCCGATGAGGACCGGCTCCATCTTGAAGACCTCCACCGCGGACCCATCTTCTTCCGACGACGACTTCCCGACGAATGACGGTTCCTTTAAGGGACGTCATCCAAGATGGCGTCCCTCGAATTCCGATTGGCTGATAGGATTCTGTCAGTCAATCGGAATTAAGGTAGGAAAATTCTGATTGGCTGATGGAATCAGCCAATCAGAATAAAGTTCAATCCGATTGGCTGATCCGATCAGCCAATCAGATTGAGCTTGCATTCTATTGGCTGTTCCAAGCTCAATCTGATTGGCTGATGGAGCCGGTCCTCATCGGATGAAGATAGAAGATGCCGCTTGGAAGAAGATGGTTGCCGGTCCAGATCTACTCTTCTTCCCGGATAGGATGAAGACTTTGGAGCCTCTTCTGGACTTCTTCAGCCGTCGGATGATGGATGTCTAGCCCCCGCTTGGGCTTAGATGAAGATTTCGGAGCCTGGAACGATCAGTGATACCTGGCATGGTGAAGACAAGGTAGGAAGATCTTCAGGGGCTTAGTGTTAGGTTTATTTAAGGGGGGTTTCGCTTAGATTAGGGGTATGTGGGTGGTGGGTTGTAATGTGTGGGGGGGTATTGTATGGTTTTTTTTACAGGCAAAAGAGCTGAATTCTTTGGGGCATGCCCTGCAAAGGGCCCTGTTCAGGGCTGGTAAGGTAAAAGAGCTTTGAACTTTAGTAATTTAGAATAGGGTAGGGCATTTTTTTATTTTGGGGGTCTTTGTTATTTTATTAGGGGGCTTAGAGTAGGTGTAATTAGTTTAAAATTGTTGTAATATTTTTCTGATGTTTGTAAATATTTTTTTATTTTTTGTAACTTAATTCTTTTTTATTTTTTGTACTTTAGTTAGTTTATTTCATTGTATTTATTTGTAGATATTGTATTTAATTAATTTATTGATAGTGTAGTGTTAGGTTTAATTGTAACTTAGGTTAGGATTTATTTTACAGGTAATTTTGTAATTATTTTAACTATTTTAGTATTTTAGTTAAGAACTATTTAATAGCTATTGTACCTGGTTAAAATAAATACAAAGTTACCTGTAAAATAAATATTAATCCTAAAATAGCTATAATATAATTATAATTTATATTGTAGCTATATTAGGATTTATTTTACAGGTAAGTAGCTTTAAATAGGAATAATTTATTTAATAAGAGTTAATTTATTTTGTTAGATTTAAATTATATTTAATTTAGGGGGGTGTTAGTGTTAGGGTTAGACTTAGCTTTAGGGGTTAATACATTTATTAGAATAGCGGCGAGATTCGGTCTGCAGATTAGGGGTTAATAATTGAAGTTAGGTGTTGGCGATGTTAGGGAGGGCAGATTAGGGGTTAATACTATTTATTATAGGGTTATTGAGGCGGGAGTGAGGCGGATTAGGGGTTAATAACTTTATTATAGTAGTGGTGAGATCCGCTCGGCAGATTAGGGGTTAATAAGTGTAGGCAGGTGGAGGCGACGTTGAGGGGGCCAGATTAGGGGTTAATAAATATAATATAGGGGTCAGCGGTGTTAGGGGCAGCAGATTAGGGGTACATAGCTATAATGTAGGTGGCGGCTCTTTGCGGTCGGCAGATTAGGGGTTAATTATTGTAGGTAGCTGGCGGCGACGTTGTGGGGGGCAGGTTAGGGGTTAATAAATATAATATAGGGGTCGGCGGTGTTAGGGGCAGCAGATTAGGGGTACATAAGTATAACGTAGGTGGCGGTCGGCAGATTAGGGGTTAAAAAAATTGAATCGAGTGGCGGCGATGTGGGGGGACCTCGGTTTAGCGGTACATAGGTAGTTTATGGGTGTTAGTGTACTTTAGAGCACAGTAGTTAAGAGCTTTATAAACCGGCGTTAGCCCAGAAAGCTCTTAACTACTGACTTTTTTCTGCGGCTGGAGTTTTGTCGTTAGAATTCTAACGCTCACTTCAGACACGACTCTAAATACCGGAGTTAGAAAGATCCCATTGAAAAGATAGGATACGCAATTGACGTAAGGGGATCTGCGGTATGGAAAAGTCGCGGCTGAAAAGTGAGCGTTAGACCCTTTCCTGACTGACTCCAAATACCGGCGATAGTCTAAAACCAGCGTTAGGAGCCTCTAACGCTGGTTTTCACGGCTACCGCCAAACTCCAAATCTAGGCCATAGTGTTCAATCATCATGCCGTCAAATTCAGAGATTTGAGATCTCAATTAAAGAAAGGGCATTGAGAGAGAAGATCACCATGGATAGCAACACAAACAGAGGAAATATGTAAATCAGGTTGAATGACCAAGGAACCACTAGGGCATCTATCAGACTTGCCTGAGGGTCCAATGACCTAGCACAATACTGATGCAGTTTGTGAATTAACTTGGAGGCATGAGATCTAGCTCTGGCAGACCCCAATTCCTCACAATTTAGCTGAATACTTCCTGATTCAGAGACCATTCCCCTTTGTGAAGAGACTGGTGACTTAGAATGTCTGCATTTTAATTATCCACACCTTGAATATGGATTACAGAAAACCCGGCAATGATAGTTATCTGCCAAACTGATGATGCAGGGAACTTCCCTGTGAGTTCTTTCCTGATGATTGACATAAGCCACTGCTGTGACATTGTCTGACTGGAATATCAGAAAAGATTTGTGTCTCAGGTCTGGCCAAATCTGGAGAAGCCCGAAGATTGCACAAAGTTCCAAAACAGTTATTGGTAATCTCACCTCCTGAGGAGGCCAAACTCCCTGCACTCTCCAAGACCCCCAGACTGCAACCCTACATAGTAGACTGGCATCTGTGGAAATTACAACCCACACTGGACAAATAAAAGAGTCTCCCTTAACCAGGGATTGATGAGTCTGTCACCAATTCAAGGACTGCCTTGTGCTTCAATCTAACCGAGTCCTCTGAGGCCGATCTTCATGGTCCCTATATTAACAAAATAACTGATTCTGATGCAGCCACCATGACACCCACAACCACCATGCACTGAGTTATGAAAGGGAGAGGATTCAGCTGCAGAAGAGCACAGGCCTATTGCAGTTTCAGCCTGCTCTGATCTGTCAGAGACAAGGACATTGTCACAAAATTGATTGTAAGGAATTACAGAGATTCCTTGACCTCGAACTACAGACAACAGAGCTCCCAGTACTTTTGTAAAAACTCTGGGAGTTGTAGCCAGACCACCAAGTGGGAGGGCCAGAAACTGATAATGCTTGTCTAGGAAAGCAAATCTCAGGAACTTGATATGATCCCTGTGTATATGGATATGCAAATAAGCATATTTTAAGTCTATGGTAGACATAAACTGACCCTCTTGCACTTTAGGAACAAAATTATGAATTGTCTTCATCTTGAAAGTAGGAACTGTTAGGAATTTGTTCAATTTTGAAATACAAAAAAGGCCAAAAGGTACCCTCCTCCTTTGGTACTATAAAGAGGTTTCAATAAAACCCCTGGTTTAATTCTGAAGTTGAAACTAGAGCAATCACCCCTATTAGATCCAAATCTCTTAAACAATCCATAAAAGCTTGGACCTTTAAAGAATCTTGAGGCACTCAAGACAGAAAGAATCTTCCCCTAGGAGGCTTCAAATAAAAAAAGGATTTGTACCGGTGAGAAATGATTTGTAATACCCAGGGATCCTGAGCAGATCTTTCCCAATCCTCAAGAAAGAGGCTCAATCTGCACACCACCAGAGACTGGCCTGGTATGAAGGCTGCACCTTCATGGGGCTTTGGAAGCTGGGTCAGACTTCTTAGACTGTTTGTTTTTGGACCAAGAAGAGTTAGACTTCCAGGAGGATTTAGAGTAGTCAGTTTACTTAGCAGAGGAGGCATCTTTCTGAGATTTAGATTAAAGAAAGGTGTGAAAATGCCCTGTAGATCTAGGCTTACCCTTAGATTTCTGTGGCTGAGGAAATAATCACATCCAGTTTAGACACAATCAGAGATTTATCCTGTAAGGGAGAGAAATAAGTCTGCATTTAGCAGACCAAGACTTAAGCCATAAAGCTTGCCTAGTTAAAACATCTAAAGCAGAAATCTTATCATTGATCCAAATCATTTCCACTGATGCATCACAAATTAAGGAATTTACTGTTCTCAGGGGACTAATACAATTCTGAATCTCATCCAGAGAGAAACAAGTTCTGAGAGATTGTCACACCACAAGTGGCAGCAGCAACAGAGGCTACATTAACTGCATCCATATACATAAAACCTGCTGAAAGAATCGCCTATGGAAAAGAGGAAGGCTGCGTTGAAGCTGCCTGAAAAAAATATCAATCCTCTTTACAGGTTGCTTGACTGTAGATTTTCCTCTAAAGCAATTACATTTCTTGCAATAATGCATGAAATTTCATGAATATGCTCAAACCATGAAATTAAAGGACACATCCTCTGCCACAGCAGCAGGGTCCTGAAACTCAGAGATTACTATCCTCAAACAGAGAATCCTCAGCATCAGAAACATCCCTCTCAAAAATGGGTAACTAAGAGTGGCCACTACAGAGGTAAGTACCTGAAGGGCTAAAGGCCAAAGAAGGGCCACCTTTAAATCCTTGTAAGCGTATGTACTTATCAGCTGGAGGTAAACAAGTTAAAACCTTTACTAATAGCAGAGTAAATATAATCCTTAACTTTTGGAGAAAGTCGAGATGAACTCTCTTGTAAGCAGCTTTGATAAAGTATAAACCCTCACACTCTCTGAAGCACAGAAAACCCTGTTTTGGATTAGCAATAGACTGTGCACATGAGGTACAAAGCTGAGCAGGGACACACACCTGAGAATCCTTACAAAACAAACACAAACTGGAAGCACCAGAGGATCTGGTTTCTAGAGGCTAGGCCAGTGGAACAGCTGCACTAGTTTGCTCCAAAGTATCAGTAAGGAATTAAGTAAGAAAAAAGACACAGTGTATCACTGACTAACACTTATAAGGTAAAAAGTAAACATAACATAAGGTACTGTGCAAATAAGTGCTAAAAAAACCCTGTAAAAACAGTAAAAAGGCTTTTATATATTAATAAAATGTGTACCCCAAATTTAAAGCCCAGCTCTGATGATAATAGTGCCTTACCACCTCCATCAGTCCTGAAAACCTCCCAACACACTGAGAATGTTACAGCAGCACAGGAACGGGAAATGATTATAACACAGAAAGGGTGTACATAAAATGTGTGCTAAAACCAATTAACCCTTAGTGCACTTGCGCTAATGGTGAGCACTAAAAGCTAAAACCCGAAGGTAACAAACAAAAAACGTAGTGCAAGTGAAATAAAACATACTGTGCATTACTTGCAAGTGGGTAATTTAGACTTCTTTGAAGATATGCTCTTCTTATGGGAGTCTTTCCAATATGGGCACAACTGAGAATAACCCCCTATTTAGACACAATTAAGGGTATAAATTGAATTTAGCTTTCGGTCTGGGCATACTGGGTTCACTTATTATTATTTATTTATTTTTTTACTTACTGTTATTATATTTCCTTACTTTCCTGTATTTTTGCTAAAAAAAATTTGTATCTTATTTTACTGCGCACAGTTGAGGCGTATAAAGCTTGTAATGTTATAAAAGGTTAATTGTTAATAAGCGCAGTCCTATATCTTAGAAACACAGGCATCCTATACTGTATGCATTTCTAGAAACTTTCATTAAGTGGGATAGCCAAGGACTTAAGCTCAGATGAAAAGAGACAATTGCACATGGACTGCATTCTGACCTGCTGAAGGCCTTTGCAACTTCCGGTTGCAGGCATATAAGCGCCACAACTGTCCTTAAAGAAATATTGTAGTAACGCTGTTTTTTTTTTTTTTTTTTTCTTTTGGATTTTGTTTTATACTCTGTTGATGTGAAAATTTAATAAAAATTGAATATAAAAAAAAAAAAAACATACTGTGCATAGCTCAGAAATAAAATCTGAGCACGCTAAGCCAACTGCACTAAATTTAAAGCAACAGTAACCTTAAAAAAAAGTTTTTGAAATGTGTCTTAAAATGCTAAAAATTGCTAGTATACGGTATATGGTTCAAAAACTTTGCAACTTAAAACAGACAAACATGTAGCGCAAAAAGAAGAAAAATACCATCATGGTGCAGTATATCCAATTAAAAGTGTTAATAATTACATAAACAAAAAACAAACTCACAAATATAACCTCAAACAATCAGATTACAAGTTTTGCGTTATGAGTGAAGAAGCACTCCGGTATTACAAGTCTTGTCAGAATAGGTGTACCGCACACCTTTTTGGCCGTCCGCAACGTCAGTACAGTCCTTTTTCAATGGGATTGAAGAAGTGGGGTGATAAGAAAAAAGTGCGAAAGCATATAAAATAAGGAATTGGAATAATTGTGCTTTATACAAAAAAATCATAACCACCTCAAAAAAGGGTGGGCCTCATGGACTCTTGCTAATATGAAAGAAATTAATTTATCAGGTAAGTTCTTACATAAATTATGTTTTCTTTCATGTAATTAGCAAGTCCATGAGCTAGTGACGTATGGGATAATGAATACCCAAGATGTGGATCTTCCACGCAAGAGTCACTAGAGAGGGAGGGATAAAATAAAGACAGCCAAATCCGCTGAAAAATAATCCACACCCCAAAATAAAGTTTAAATCTTATAATGAAAAAAAACTGAAATTATAAGCAGAAGAATCAAACTGAAACAGCTGCCTGAAGTACTTTTCTACCAAAAAAACTGCTTCAGAAGAAGAAAACACATGAAAATGGTAGAATTTAGTAAAAGTATGCAAAGAAGACCAAGTTGCTGCTTTGCAAATCTGATCAACCGAAGCTTCATTCCTAAATGCCCAGGAAGTAGAGACTGACCTAGTCGAATGAGCTGTAATCCTTTGAGGCGGAGTTCTACCCGACTCGACATAAGCATGATGAATCAAGGATTTTAACCAAGATCCCGAAGAAATGGCAGAAGCCTTTTGACCTTTCCTAGAACCAGAAAAGATAACAAATAGACTAGAAGTCTTTCGGAAATCTTTAGTAGCTTCAACATAATATTTCAAAGCTCTAACTACATCCAAAGAATGCAACAATCTTTCCTTAGAGTTCTTAGGATTAGGACACAACGAAGGAACCACAATTTCTCTACTAATGTTGTTAGAATTCACAACCTTAGGTAAAAATTTAAATGAAGTTCGCAAAACCGCCTTATCCTGATGAAAAATCAGAAAAGGAGACTCACAAGAAAGAGCAGATAATTCAGAAACTCTTCTAGCAGAAGAGATGGCCAAAATAAACAAAACTTTCCAAGAAAGTAATTTAATATCCAGCAAATGCATAGGTTCAAACGGAGGAGCTTGAAGAGCCCCCAGAACCAAATTCAAACTCCAAGGAGGAGAAATTGACTTAATGACAGGTTTTATACGAACCAAAGCCTGTACAAAACAATGAATATCAGGAAGATTACCAATCTTTCTGTGAAAAAGAACAGAAAGAGCAGAGATTTGTCCTTTAAAGGAACTTGCAGACAAACCTTTATCCAAACCATCCTGAAGAAACTGTAAAATTCTAGGAATTCTAAAAGAATGCCAAGAAAAATGATGAGAAGAACACCAAGAAATGTAAGTCTTCCAGACTTGATAATATATCTTCCTAGACACAGATTTACGAGCCTGTAACATAGTATTAATGACGGAGCCATTAAGGAACAATACTTTTCCAAGAAGGTAATTTAATGTACAGAAAATGCATAGTTTCAAACGGAGGAGCCTGTAAAGCCCTCAGCACCAAATTGAGACTCCAAAGAGGAGAGATTGAATTAATGACAGGCTTGATATGGACCAAAGCCTGTACAACACAATGAATATCAGGATGATTTGCAATCTTTCTGTGAAAAAAGAACAGAAAGAGTAGAGATTTGTCCTAACAAAGAACTGAAGACAAAACCTTATCCAAACCAACCTGAAAAAATAATAAAATTCTATGAATTTTAAAAGAATGCCAAGAAAAGTAGGTCTTCCAGACTCAATATAAATCTTTCTAGAGACAGATTTATGAGCCTGAAACATAGTATTAATCAATGAGTCAGAAAAACCTCTATGACTAAAAACCAAGCGTTCAATCTCCATCCCTTCAAATTTAATGATTTGAGATCCTGATGGAAAAAATGGCCTTGAGAAAGAAAAGGTCTGGTTTAATCGGAGGTGTCCAACGTTGGCAACTGGCCATCCGAATGAGATTCGTATACCAAAACCTGAGAGGCCATGCTGGAGCTACCAGCATAACAAACAAATACTCCATAAGAATTTTGGAAGAAGAACTAGAGGCGGAAAGAAATAGGCAAAAAGATAATTCCAAAGAAATGTCAATGCATACGCTACTTCCGCCTGAAGATTCCCGGACCTTAATAGGCCCCTGGGAAGTTCTCTATTCAGATGAGATGAAAAACATATCTGGGTAAGAGAGACCATTCTCCCGGAAGAAAAGCTTGATTAACAGAGATAATCCGCTTCCCAAATATCTATACCTGGGATAAAAACCACAGAATTTAGATAGGAGCTGGATTTAGCACAAGCTAATATCCGAGACACTTCTGTCACAACCTAAGGACTGATAGTCCTACTCTGATGATTGACATACACCATAGTAGTGATATTGTTTGAAAAACATTAAACGTCTCTTCTTCAAAAAGAAACAAACTGAAAAAAACTCTGAGAAAGCACGGAGTTCTAAAATATCAAATGGTAATCTTGCCTCCTGAGATTTCCAAACCCCTTGTGCTGACAGAGATCCTCAGACAGCCTCCCAACCAAAAAGACTCGCATCTGTAGAGATCATGGTCCAGGTTGAAAGAAACAAAGAGACCTGTAGAACTAAATGATGGTGATCTTAACCACCAAATCAAGAGAGATAAATATTTGGATTTGAAGATTTAAAATGCAAAATCCTAGAATCCCTGCACCATAATTCAGCATAAAAGACTGAAAAGGTTCTTTCTATTGAAAATGAGCAAAGGGAATTAAATCCAATGCTGTGGCCATAAGACCTAAAACTTCTATGCATATATAGCAACTGAAAGAAATAATAGAGACTAAAGGTACCGACAAACGGAACACAATAAAATTGTCCCTTGTCTGATAGAGACAAAGACAGAGACACAAATATCTGGAAACCTAAAAAAGGTGACCCTTGTGTGGGTAATCAAGAGCTTTTGAAAAAAAGATCCTCTAACTATGTCCTGAAGAGCAAAGTGAATCATATGAGAATCCGCATCCTCAGAAAATAATCTGAATGAAAACAGAAAAATGAAAATATGCATTTATTGTATCTAATGAAAATAAATAATGCTATCACTGACCAAAAGGCAGAATAGTTTGAATAAAACTCCAAAACCTAGTTCCCAAAAATGGAACTGGAAGAAATACCCCAGAAGATTCCAGGTCTGAGCAGCGCTTGAACCCCATGGGTGCCCAGCCATGCTTCAACAGTACCCAAAATATATAGGACAGAAACACACTTAAAGAAAGTGTTAGCCTTACTGGAATAAAATCAAAGAAATTTGGACCGAATAGAACCAAATAAATTTCAAAAAAGTCTTAACCTGCCCCTTGCCAGCCAAGCTGGAATACGGCACGTACATCGCAATATTAGGGAGCTGATTTCGAACTGAAAAATTTCCAATTATAAACATGTTACTTGGGAAAGAATTCAGGAATTCGTTCCTTAATAAGAACAACCAAACTAGTATAAGCTTAAAGTTTTAGTCTTAGAACTCAATCTTGAAGCCCAGAGTAACAGTTAAGAATTGAATCCAATTATAAAACAAATAATTGATTATCTTAGAACAAAAGAAATATGGATTTTATAAAAATCACAAAATTCTTCTAGCTAAAATAGCTAAAGACATAGATTAACCCTCATTTGCGAAAATATTCAATAAAATGAAGACACAAATGAAATTATTAGCATGATAGTTCAGTTTAAAGGAACAGTCAATACAGTGGACTTGCATAATCAATAAATGCAAAATAACAAGACAAATGCAACAGCACCTAGTCTAGTAAATGTTGTCCCTTAACAATGATAAATAAATCATAATCTGATACTTGATCTTAAAGTAAACAGAACAAAAATGAAGCAATTGCAAAATCCAAATAAATCACAGGACCAAGAAAAGTACCTGAAACTAAATAATTTTCCATAAATAAGATACAACCATCTAAAGGAAAATAAATGAGGGGTGAGGGGTGTATTTATAGGCATTTTGAGGTTTGGGAAACTTTGCCCCTCCTGGTAGGAATGTATATCCCATACGTCACTAGCTCATGGACTCTTGCTAATTACATGAAAGAAAGCCCTTTTAAGGGCTGGTAAAAGAGCTGGTTACTTTATAATTTAGAATAGGGTAGGGACCTTTATTATTTTGGGGGGCTTTTTATTTTATTAGGGGGCTTAGAGTAGTAGTAGTGTAATTAGTTTAAAATTCTTGTAATCTTTTTTTATTTTTTGTAATTTAGTGGGGGTTTTTTTGTAATTTAGTTTAGTGTATTTAATTGTATGTAATTGTAGGTACTTGTAGGTAATTTATTTAATTAATTTATTGATAGTGTAGTGTTAGGTTTAATAGTTAATAACTATTTAATAGCTATTGTACCTAGTTAAAATAAATACAAAGTTGATGTAAAATAAAAATAAACCCTAAAATAGCTAAAATATAATTATTCGTTATATTGTAGCTATATTAGGGTTTATTTTACAGGTAAGTATTTAGTTTTAAATAGGAAGACTTTAGTTAATAAGATTTAATTTATTTCGTTAGATTAAAATTATATTTAATTTTTGGGGGTGTTAGGATTAGACTTAGCTTTAGGGGTTAATACATTTATTATAGTAGCGGCGAGGTCCGGTCGGCAGATTAGGGGTTAATACTTGAAGTTAGGTGGCGGTGATATTAGGGAGGGCAGATTAGGGGTTAATACTATTTATTATAGTGTTTGCAAGGCGGGAGTGCGGCGGTTTAGGGGTTAATAACTTTATTAGAGTAGCGGCGAGGTCCGGTCGGCAGATTAGGGGTTAATAATTGTAGGTAGGTAGCGGCGACATTGGGGGGGCAGATTAGGGGTTAATAAATATTTTGTAGGTGTTGGCGATGTTAGGGTCAGCAGATTAAGGGTTCATAAGGATAATGTAGGTGGCAATTGGCGTAAGGGGATCTGCGGTATGGAAAAGTCGTGGCTTGAAAGTGAGCGTTAGACCCTTTCCTGTCTGACTCTAAATACCAGCGGGCGGCCAAAAGCAGCGTTAGGACCCCTTAACGCTGCTTTTGACGGCTACCGCAGAACTCTAAATCTAGGCGTTAGGTTTTATTTTTATTTCACAGGTGAATTTGAATTTATTTTAACTAGGTAGACTAGTTAGTAAATAGTTATTAACTATTTACTAGCTACCTAGTTAAAATAAATTCAAAGTTACCTGTAAAATAAAACCTAACCGCCTTACACTAAAATCTAACATTACAATAAAATAAAATAAATTAATCTAAATTATGAAAAAAATAAACACTAAATTAAACAAAATAAAAAACGAAATGATCAAAAATAAAAAAGAATTACTCCTAATCTAATAGCCCTATCAAAATAAAAAAGCCCCCCAAAATAAAAATAAAAACCTAGCCTACACTAAACTGCCAATGGCCCTTAAAAGGGCCTTTTGTGGGGCATTGCCCCAAAGAAATCAGCTTTTTTACCTGTAAAAAAAAAATTACAAACCCCCCCAACATTAAAACCCACCACCCACACAACCAACCCTACTCTAAAACCCCCCCAATCCACCCTTAAAAAAACCACTAAACACTAACCCCTTGAAGATCACCCTACTGTGAGAAGTCTTCACCCAACCGGGCCGAAGTCCTCAACGAAGCCGGCAGAAGTACTTATCGAAGCCGGCAGAAGTCTTAATACAAGCGGGCAGAAGACTTCATCCAGACGGCATCTTCTATCTTCATCCATCCGGCGCAGAGTGGGTCCATCTTCAAGACATCCAGCACGGAGCATCCTCTTCTTCCGATTGTCGCTGGAAAATGAAGTTCACTTTAAGTGATGTCATCCAAAATGGCGTCCCTTACATTCCGATTGGCTGATAGAATTGTATCAGCCAATAGGAATTAAAGTGGAAAAAATCATATTGGCTGTTGCAATTAGCCAGTAGGATTGAGTTTTAATCCTATTGGCTGATACAATCAGCCAATATGATTGAGCTTGCATTCTATTGGCTTTTCCAATCAGCCAATAGAATGCAAGTTCAATCCTATTGGCTGATTGGATCAGCCAATAGGTTGAAAGCTCAATCCTATTGGCTGATTGCAACAGCCAATAGGATTTTTTCCCTTTTAATTCCTATTGGCTGATAGAATTCTATCAGCCAATCGGCATGTAAGGGACGCCATCTTGGATGACGTCATTTAAAGGGAACCTTCATTTTCCAGCGACGACCGTAAGAAGAGGATGCTCCACGCCGGATGTCTTGAAGATGGACCTGCTCCATGCCTGATGGATAAAGATAGAAGATGCTGTCTGGATGAAGACTTCTGCCCGCTTTGATGAAGACTTGTGCCCGCTTGGATGAAGACCTCTGCTGCCTGGATGAAGATGGATGTCCGATCTTCGAAAACTGTAAGTGGATCATCGGGGGTTAGTGTTAGGTGTTTTTTTTAGGGTTTTTTGGGTGGTTTTTTTTTTTTAGCTTAGGGTTTGAGCGATGTAAAAGAGCAATGCCCATCCAAATGCCCTTTCAGGGCAATGGTTATCTTAGGTTTATTTAGATAGGTTTTCATTTGGGGATTAGGGGTTAATAACTGTAATGTAGGTGGCGACGATGTTAGGGGCAGCAGATTAGGTGTTAATAAGTTTATTTAGGTGGTTGTGATGTTAAGGACGGCAGATTAGGGGTTAATAAGTTAGGTGGCGGCAATGTTAGGGGCAGCAGATTAGGGGTTAATAACATTATGTAGGTTGCGCGATGTCGGGGGTGGCAGATTAGAGGTGTTTAGACTTGTTTTTTATGTTAGGTTTAAACATAACTTTTTCTTTCCCCATAGACATCAATGGGGCTGCGTTACAGAGCTTTTGTTTCCGCGATCGCAGGTGTTAGGCTTTTTTTTGTGCCCGCTCTCCCCATTGATGTCTATGGGGAAATCGTGCACGAGCACGTCAAAACACCGCTTTTATTTTAGTGAGGTATGGAGCTCAACGCCACCATATCGCCTGTGCAAGCCGGGTTTTTCAAAACCTGTAATAGCAGCACTATAGGGAGGTTAAATACCGCCGCTTTTGTGGAGATCGTTAATTTCCCTATATCGCTTAAAACTCGTAATCTATCTGATAATGAGGTATAGATTAGGCGTTAGTGCAGGTACTCCTACTGCACACAGGAGCACTTTTTGTACCCCACAATCTTTACTTGTCTGTAACCACAGTCATCAGCTGTTATGCTGGGGGATGTTTCAAAGGCATGATCTTCCGCTCCAAAGTAGGTCCCTTCTTCTGGATGGCAAAGCATTTATACGAAGGCTATGCGTAATGTAACCAGGTATTTTGAGTGTCTCTTAATAATCAGCTGGCAAATCGTGGCAGTTCAATGTGAGCTCCTTATCTCAGCTCTTTACCACTGATTTCAGAAATATCACATGCAGAATAATACATGTAGCAACTTCCCCTAAGAGTGAGAATTTAAGGAATATAGAGAATGGTTTGACAACACATGGCTTATCTGCACACTTTTTAGAAGTGAATAAGACAGGTCTGAGTATCAGAGCAATTGAACATGTAAAAGGCTCTGTAAGAGGAGGGAATCAATTAGACAAACGTAGGCAACGCGAGAACTACTGGATCCATAGGTTGGGTACCATGGAACCAGTAGGTCTCAATAGAGATATTGACCTAGCAGCATTTATAGAGAAACAGCATAGCTGGTCCAGGAGATAAAACAGATATGAATGAGTTATTTAGTCAATCACTCATTTATTTATCTGTTTTATTGTTCATGATAATCATCATAATACAGATCCCCTATATGGTAGTGATTGGGTCTCAAATAAATTCTGTGTTTTTATTTATTTAGATTTATACATAGGGGTTTTAGGTAGGAATGGATTTTTTATGAAACAAATGAAATTGTTTTTAAGAAAGAGGTTAGGTATTATCAGTATTTGTATGAGAGAATTATATATGTCTATATGAAAACAAATAATTTTTAATTTTTATCTTATGAAATGTTTTGGAATGCATAAATGATTATAAGTAGACACATAGTTTAGCGTATGTAGTGAATCTAGTATGAGAATATTAAGATGTTTTGTAGTTTGTTGTATTTATTATTTGTTATGTTTATTATCAAAGTTTTTGGTTTCATTTATTCTCTTTGCTGTTTGGTATTATAATATTTATTGGGATTGGGAATTATGTATATGTATGTATTGCTTTGTAATTAAATTTTAGGGGAAGTTGCTACATGTATTATTCTGCATGTGACATTTATGAAATCAGTGGTAAAGAGCTGAGATAAGGAGTTCACATTGAACTGCCACAATTTGCCAGGTCTTTTTAGCTGATTAATAAGAGACACTCAAAATACCTGGTAACGTTACGCATAGCCTCCATATAAATGGGAGGAGAAAAGAGGAGTGGGCATAGCCTCTGACGAAGCAGGAGGAGTCCCGTGAAATGCATAAGGCCATGCCCACTTAGACGCACTGTGACGCTAGTGCCTTCTGGTTGCCGACAATACAGGCTTTGCCAGAAGAAGGGACCTACTCTGGGGCGGAAGATCGTGCCTTTGGAACATCTCCAAGCATAACAGCTGATGACTATGGTTACAGTCAAGTAAAGATCGTGGGATACAAATAGCGCTCCTGTGTGCAGTAGGAGTACCTGCACTAACGCCTAATCTATACCTCATATTGTTTGAGGTTATATTTGTAAGTTTGTTTTTTGTTTATGTAATAAATAACACTTTTAATTGGATATACTGCACCATGATGGTAAGTTTTTAAACCACTCACTGATATCATACCAGTGGCCAAGAAGGGAGCTGCATTTTAAGGAGGACCAGTTGACGTTTATTGGAAACACTTTTACAGAAATCAGGACCATGTCTACTACAAAGTAGGATCTTTTTTATATGAAGTTTATTTATATGAACTTTTTATATGAAATCTTTTTATATGCTGCTAACGGTAATGTAATTTTTTTATTCATTCACTTTTTTTATTTTTTTGCAGTACAGGTCCGCTTTTTTCTTGCACTTTATATGAATTTTTGAATGTTATATATTTATGAATTATTGATCTTTTAGACTTTTTAGACTGTGTTTGAATATATTAGAATACTTGGCGCGTCTGATCTTTTTTGTTTGTTTGTATGATAAGTTATATGGTGTATAATATATGTCCACAGAATATGTGAATCATGTATACATGTTCATACTAATAGCCGTTAGGCTTGTAAGGTGCAGGTCACCTCCGTCCATTGGGCTTACCTCAGTTACAGCATCTACAACCCAAGTGATTGGTGGACAAAGCCACAAGGAGCAGCTTACTGGTGGACAAGTCCATATTTCAACTGAGAAAAGACCTTTCACTGCCTGGCTAACTCCTTGTCTGCCCCTCTTAACGGCAGGTTACTGTGAGGAGGATTCGGGGCTCAGATTGGTAAGAGCCTCTCCTTTCAAATGGTAAGTAGATCTTGCACTTCACTTTTACCTCTCTCCCATCAAGGAAGCAGAAGAAAATGACTGAGGATCTTGGGAAGTGGGAGGGATTAAAAGCTCTAGTGTATTGGGGGTTCTTTTGCCTCCTCCTAGTGGTCAGGAGGGGAATATTCTCACACGAATGGCTCTTGAACTCTCACCATCTGATGAAAATATTTTTTAATAGTTAACCTTTTTTTAAATTTAAATAGCAAAATTGCAGTTAGAATAAGGAGTACTCAAAAGATGCAATTATATCATGAATAGTTTCTGTAGTTTTGGCTGTATCCATGCCTTTTCTCTCCCAATTCAAAGATATATTTTTCATAATTAAATAACTCTGAACCAGTTTGCCACAAATTTCAATTAAAATCAAGATTTTTTAGTGAAAGTGATTTGAAACAAAACCGAAACCTTTTGGCCCAATTCATTCAAACATTATAAAGATTTGAAAAACACAGTTTAAAGGGACAGAAAATACCTTGCTATTGTTATATACAATGTTCAGTTAAGCGTAATGAAACAACTTTGCATTACACTTTCATTATTAATTTTACAATAATTTAAGTTTTTTCTAATTATCTGAACTTAAAATGCACCTTGTTAGCCTCTCAAAGATAACGTAGTTACATTTATTTCCCCAATTGCTTTAAAGGGACATATAATACTTATACGCTAAACCATTTGATGAAGCATAACTGGAAAGAGCTGACAAGAAAATATCATCTGAACATCTCCAGGTAAAAAATGTAAGATATTTTACCTCAACATTTCTTCAGCTTTCAAGTGTAAGTGCCTTGGAAAAAGTTATGCTTCAGCTACTGTACAGCTGCAGGTTGAAAAGAACAACAAAAGAAAATAGCCAATCAGCAGTGCTGAGGTGATGATTTGCTTTGCTGTGATCTCATAAGATTTCATAGTAAACATCCTTAAACTGAACAGGGGAATTACATGACTGTGCCTGCACATGCCAGATGCACACTCCCTTGCAAGTCCTGGGAATAGTATCCTGATTGGCTGCTTAAAGTCCCTTTACAATGTGGTGTTTAGATTAAAGCTCTGATTGGCTCCTACAAGCAAGGCAAATAGTGGGTGGATTTTGGCTATAGAAAAACAATTGCAGTACATTTATTCAAATTTGTTTATAAAATGTTGAAACGGCTCATTCTGTAGATGCACAACAGAAATGTGTTGTAAGTACAAGTTGTGTACTGTCCCTTTGTCATAGAATTCCCAAAGGTAACAGTATTTATTAAATCAGGTATCAGATGCTTGTATTTGGCTGGCCAATATAAACAGATTCAGATGTAAGTAGTTAGTGATATACATGTAACATGTTGTCACTAAACATATCAAGAGGGTTATGATAAAACCTTTTTCAAAAGAACTACTACCAATTACCGTTGTCAAACTTATCTTTTACTAATATGTCAAATTTTTGTCTAAGGGCTGACATTCCTTTCTTAAAGGGCCATGAAACCCAAAATTTTCCTTCCATGATTTAGATAGAGAACATAATTTTAAACAGCTTTCCAATATATTTATATTGTCCACTTTGCTTCACTCTCTTGGTATCCTTTGTTGAAGAAACAGCAATGCACTACTGGGAGCTAGCTGTATGCATTAAGTTAATTAAAATCACATGTTCTATCTGAATCATGAAAAAAAAATGTTTCATGTAACTTTAATCTATTTAATATAAATATTCTTTAAAGTTAAGGTCAATTTTGACTAATTAGTGCCCGGTTTTTAATAACTCTATTAAAAACAAGGGCACTTTAATTCATCAAAATTGACATTTCAAGCGTTTTCTTCAAAAACGTACCTTTTAATCCTGAAAGCTGCTCCATCGATTCCCATCAGAAGCCTCTGCTTACGTCGAAATGAAGATTCTGGCTTCCTTCAAATAACGGTGTTCCCCCTGGGAGGATCATGGCCTGAGGGAACGCCGTGATTGGATGAAGCCGGATTCATCATTTTGGACCCTCGAAGAGGACTTGCGACGGGTGAAGGAAGCGATGCAGCGACTCTCAGGATTAAAAGGTAAGTTTTTGAAGAAAACTCTTGAAATGTCAATTTTGATGAATTAAAGTGCCGTTGTTTTTAATAGTTTTATTAAAAATCGGGCACTAATTCATCAAAATTGACCGTGTAAAGCAACTACAAATAGAAAGAAAATAAAGCAATGTTCCTATCAGGACTCAAGTTGTCAGTCTGTAAATGTAAGCATAATCTTGTTATGAACCACAACTGCTGAATAAATTCACTCAAATAAATAGTTAGGATGTAGCAAGTAGATTCCTGGAATTTAACATCAACGACCCAAATGAGTAGTGTAATAATTCCCAGTAATCAGGAAGCACTTATTAGAAGGTTAAGTTTTAAGTATAAATAGAGCTATTGCTGCCACATGTAACAAATATTGAAATTGCAGCAGCACTATTCACTTAAGTAACCTTATGCAGCAAGTGTATACACTATGTAGCGGTTATCAAAAATAGGTAGAATGAAACTTAGTATCAACATGTCTGAGCAGCGTGAATGTTAACAATATGATCAACTTAATATGAAGGAAGCTTGGTAGCTTTACCGCGCAGAGATAGTTTACAAAATTGCGACAGCAAGCTGCGGTCCTCGCTGGTTCCGTGATGGCATGCAACGTCACCGCAAACGAAGATCCGGCAATACCAGCCGGCAAAACAAATCACAGAACTCTGGAATACGAGCAGCTTAGGAAATGGCTTGAGGGGAAATCCTGTTCAGATACGTACAGTAGATGAGGCTTAGGAGACTCTGCAGTAGGAACTTGACTGCAATACCAAGCAGGGAGCTGAATGAGTGTGGAGATTATATAACGGATATGAAATTTGGTGGCGCTATACAAATAAATGATAATAATGGAGATGGGTGGAGGCATCTTAAAGGAAAAGTGCACAATTGTAAGTTACATGATACTAAGTGTAGGAGTGGACGATCCATGACAGGACTCCCCCTTCAAGGAGC
Organism: Bombina bombina; assembly: GCF_027579735.1. NCBI lineage: Eukaryota > Metazoa > Chordata > Amphibia > Anura > Bombinatoridae > Bombina > Bombina bombina. Next base: position 223,127,426 of record NC_069500.1, read on the forward strand.
TGCTCCACGGCTCAGGCATGAGGACAATCAGGATTCTGTTGATGGAATTGAGAGATGAGTCTAGGTGCGGAGATGTTCACAGCTGGTTGCCAGGAGTCATCATCTTGGGAGTAACCTTTCCAATGAATGAGGTACTCCAAATTACCTCGTCTATGTCTGGAATCAAGAATGGACTGAACCTCATATTCAGTTTCAGGATCAATGGAGACTACAGGGGTTGAAGTAGTGGTAGAAGAGGTCCTGACATCTCGATATGATTTTATAAGTGATACGTGAAAGGTCAGATGGATCTTTAAAGTATCAGGAAACCGCAGACGGACAGCATTAGCATTTATGACAGGAAGAACAGGATAAGGTCCAATGAAAAGAGAGGAAAGCTTTTTTGAAGGAGTTTGCAAACGCAAATTCTTTGGTGAGAGCCAAACTAAATCTTCAACGGAGTACTGCGGAGGTGGGGTTCTCTTCTTGTCATAGTAATACTTGTAAATGTTTTTTGCATGATCAATGGACTCTCGTATAGATGAGAAGTTAGATGATATGGTGATCGTTAAATCATTAACGATAGGGCAGGGGCTTTGGTTGTCTGGAAGCAGGTGGAAGGTGGGATGATATCCATAGTTGGCAAAAAATGGAGTTTGTTGAGTAGTGGCATGGACTGTATTTTTGTAACAGAATTCTGCATAAGGTAAATGTCCTGACCATAGATGTTGTTTATGGCTACAAAAGCTATTTTTTTGTATGGAATGAAATCCACCATTTTGCTGAAACAGTCAACTACGACTAGAATAGTGGTATTGTTAGATGATCGTGGTAGATCGACTATAAAGTGGAGAATCCATGGTCTGTTTGGTGTTGCGAGAGGCATCAATAACCCATAGGGTGGTAGCTTACTGCTTTTGGTTGTGCAGCAAGTCCCACGGGTGAGTATATATTCAGAAATGTCTACTGACATGTTTGGCAACCAATAGGATCTGTTGACTAGTTCCTGGGTTTTTTTTTTATTCCTTGGTGTCCAGCCAGAAGAGAGTCATGGATGGAATGTAGTAGCAAAGTCCTAACTGATGGTGGTATGTATAGCTTATCACCATGGAAATATAACCCATTCGGTCTTTGCTGCAATTTGTTTAAGGGTATGGTAGGATGCTGTTGTTGTTGATCCTTTATGTAACCAGAGCTGTCAATTGAGAAAGCTATAATATTTTATTTGGGTATAATAGTCTGTTTGGTTGATGGGGTTCTTGTTTTTTCAGAGAGACGAGATAAGGCATCTGCCTTCCCGTTCTTTGGAGCTGATCTATACAAGATGAGGTAGTTAAAGCAGGAAAAGAACAAGTTCCATCTGACCTGTCTGGCGGTTAAAGTTCTAGTATTTTTGAGAAATTGTAGGTTTCTGTGGTCAGTATAAATGATGATTGGGAGTGACGTACCTTCCAAGAGATGTCTCCAGTGTATAAAGGAATCCTTTATGTATAATAACTCCTTATCCCCTATAGGATAATTTAACTAAGGGGGTGTCATAGTTCTAGAGTAAAACGCCACTGGATGTAAAGGTTGTTTTAAACTCTCTTGTTGGGATAGAACAGCACCAATTGCGAAGTCTGAGGCATCCACCTCTAGTACGAACTGCAGTTCAGAATTAGGGAATCTGAGAATTGGGGCTGAGGTGAACCTATCCTTGAAGAAGTCAAAGACCTTTTGTGTTTCATTTGTCCATCTAAACGGTACTGTGGATTTAGTGAGGTTCGTAAGTGGTTTAGCAAGTGCTGCAAAGTTTTTAATAAACTTACGCTAGAAATTGGCGAACCCCATAAACCTTTGGATATCTTTTTTATTTCTTGGAATTGGCCAGTTCTTAATAGTTTGAATCTTAGTTTCCTCCATGTGTATTCCGGAGGGTGTAATCTGGTATCCCAGGAATGTAATGGATTTGGAATTAAAGATACATTTCTCTGGTTTTGCATACAGTGAGATACTTCTCAACCTGGAGAGCACTTGTCTAACATGCTTGATATGTTCTGTCAAAGTTTTGGAATATATGAGGATGTCATCTAAGTATATCACTAGATAAACATCAAGAATATCTTTGAAAATATCATTGATGAGGTGTTGAAATGTTGCAGGGGCATTGCATAGCCCAAAGTGCATGACCGTATATTCATATAACCCGTAGTGGGTACAAAATGCTGTCAACCATTTGTCTCCAGTGTGTATTCAAATTAAATTATAGACTCCCCTGAGGTCCAATTTCTTAAAATATTTAGCCCCTTCCAATCTTTCAATTAGTTCAGGGATCAAAGGGAGAGGGTATCGTTTTTTTATCGTGATGCTGTTTAACTGCCTATAATCCACGATTGGCCTTAAGGTTCCATCTTTATTCTTGACAAGGGATATACCCGCACCTGCGGGTGACGTGGAAGGGCGAATAAAGCCTTTTCTTAGATTGTCATCCAGATAAGTCTTCAAATGCAGAAGCTCTGAACTGGACATGGAAAATATGTGCCCACAGGGAATATGTGCTCCAGGAAGAAGGTCAATTGGGCAGTCATATTTCCTTTGGGGGGGTAAATTCTCTGACTCCTTTTTACTGAAAACTTCAGAGAAATCCATGTACTCAAGAGGTATAGGACTTCCTGTGTCAGTAGTTTGTAAAATTTGTGTAGGGAAAGAAGTAGATTTACAGTAGTCAGAGTTAAAATCTACAGTTAAAGATAACCATGAAATGTGAGGGTTATGGGTAGTCAACCATTTTAGACCAAGGATTAGGGGATAAATAGGTGATGTTATGACATCAAAACTTAAGTATTCACGGTGGTGGTTATTGGTAGACAATAATGGCTAGATTATGAGTTTTGCGTTAAGATGAAAAAGCAGCGTAAACAGGTCCTAACGCTGCTTTTTCACTACCGCTGCTATTAAGAGTCTTGCAGGTTTAGGGGCACCGCACACTTCTTTGGTCTTACCACAAACCGACTTACGTAAACTTTGTAAACCACTTTTTTCTATGGGCCTTCCATAGCGCAGGTATTATGAGTCTGTCCTGGGAAGCCAAAAAGTGAGCGGTACACCCTCTACCTCCAAGATTCCCAACGCATTTTAAAGTCAGTAGTTATGAGTTTTACACTACAACGCTGTAGCATAAAACTCATAACTAAAGTGCTAAAAAGTACACTAACACCCATAAACTACCTATTAACCCCTAAACCGAGGCCCTCCCGCATCGCAAACACTATAATAATATTTTTAACCCCTAATCTGCCGCTCTGGACATCGCCGCCACTAGAATTAACATATTATCCCTTAAACCGCCACACTCGCGCCTCGCAAACACTAGTTAAATATTATTAACCCCTAATATGCTGTCCCTAACCTTACCGTCACCTACATTATACTTATTAACCCTTAATCTGCTGCCCCAACATCGCAGCCACCTACATTATATTTATTAACCCCTAATCTGCCGCCCCCAATGTCGCCGCCACTATATTAAATGTATTAACCCCTAAAACTAAGTCTAACCCTGACCCTAACACCCCCTAATTGAAATATAATTAAAATAAATCTAAATAAAATACTATCATTAACTACATTATTCCTATTTAAAACTAAATACTTACCTATAAAATAAACCCTAAGCTAGCTACAATATAACTAATAGTTACATTGCAGCTAGCTTAGGGCTTATTTTTATTTTACAGGCAAGTTTGTATTTATTTTAACTAGGTAGAATAGTTATTAAATAGTTATTAACTATTTAATAACTGCCTAGCTAAAATAAATACAAACCAACCTGTAAAATAAAACCTAACCTAAGTTACAATAACACCTAACACTACACTACAATTAAATAAATTAACTAAATTAAATACAATTAAATAAATTAAATTAGCTAAATCACACAAAAAAACCCACTAAATTACAGAAAAGAAAAAAACAAATTACAGATCTTTAAGCTAATTACACCTAATCTATTAGCCTTATCAAAATAAAAGAGCCCCCCCCCCCCTAAAAAAATACAAACAACCCCCCAACAGTAAAACCCACCACCCACACAACCAACCCCCCAAATAAAATACTAACTAAAAAAACCTTAGCTCCCCATTGCCCTGAAAAGGGCATTTGGATGGGCATTGCCCTTAAAAGGGCATTTAGCTCTTTTGCAGGCCCAAAGCCCTAACCTAAAAAATAAACCCACCCAATACACCCTTAAAAAAATCCTAACACTAACCCCCGAAGATTTACTTACCGGGAGAAGTCTTCATCCAAGTGGCAAGATGTCCTCAACAAAGCCGGCAGAAGTGGTCCTCCAGACGGGCAGAAGTCTTCATCCAGATGGCATCTTCTATCTTCATCCTTCTGGCGCAGAGCGGGTTCATCATCAAGACATCAGACGCGGAGCATCCTCTTCAAACGACAGCTTTTTCGTAATGAATATCTCTTTAAGTGACGTTATCCAAGATGGCATCCCTTAGATTCCGATTGGCTGATAGAATTCTATCAGCCAATCGGAATTAAGGTAGAAAAAATCCTATTGGCTGATGCAATCAGCCAATAGGATTGAGCTTGTATTCTATTGGCTGTTCCAATCAGCCAATAGAATGCAAGTTCAATCCTATTGGCTGATCCAATCAGCCAATTGGATTTTTTCTACCTTAATTCCGATTGGTACTTCTTAGGTGTAGTGTCATGATAGGATTTTTCCTCAATAGTAGGTGGTAAATCAATACGTGAAAGCTCATCTTTTATAGCCTCAGACAGACCCAAGTTGTTCCATTGGGAATCCTTAGCCCATTTTTTAAACTCTGTTATGTATTCCTCAACTTATCTTTTTTTTTTTGTTTTAAGGACCTCATTGCGTTCTCTGCTGTTAGCTTCTTGTATGGGTCATCGTATAGTTGGGATAGTGCAATAAAAAAGGAGTCTAGTGAATTAAGTACATTGTCATCATGTTCAAAATAACTGTTCGCCCAAGTTCTGGGTTCCCCCCTGAGGTAGTAAATCATAGTAAGTACTTTTGCTCTATCTGTGGGGTAGGTATGAGGTTTTAAAGCAAATACCAGCATACATGTGTTCTTAAAATCTCTAAATTGTGACCTATCTCCATAGAACTTGTCTGGGGGGCTAACATGGGGCTCTACAGGATGTAACTTAGTGTCAACAACCTCTTTTATATATACTTTTAAAGCATCATTTTCTGCCTTTAAAGTGTTTAACCCATCAGTTAATAGATCTACTCTCTGTTTGAGTGTCTGCATGTGTGCAACTATTTCAGCTGGGTCCATAGTGTTTTTATGGCTTGGTATTATATCAGACCTCAAGTTGTCATTCTGTAAATATAAGCATAATTTTGTTATGAACCACAACTGCTGAATAAATCCACTCAAATAAATAGATAGGATGTAGCAATTAGATTACTGGAATTTAACATCAACAACCCAAATGAGTAGTGTAATAATTCCCAGTAATCAGGAAGCACTTATTAGAAGGTGAAGTTTTAAGTTTAAATAGAGCTATTGCTGCCACATGTAACAAATACTGAAATTGCAGCAGCGCTATTCACTTAAGTAACCTTATGTAGCAAGAGTATACACTATGTAGCGGTTATCAAAAATAGGTAGAATGAAACTTAGTATCAACATGTCTGAGCAGCGTGAATGTTAACAATATGATCAGCTTAATATGAAGGAAGCTTGGATGATAGAGGAGAGTGAGAACCATAATAAGTTATTGGTGTAATGCTCGTGGGATACTCCTCTATCAGACCGAACTCGGCCAGTGGTCTTGTTATCCCGGCGTAGAGCCAGAATGCTAGGGAATAGCCGAGAGCAGAGAAAGTTAGTAAGATGAGGAGAGCGGCACTCACCATAGGCAGGACAGTCCCCAGCGGCAACGGCAGAGTAGTCCAAGGACACACCACTAGAATGGTCAGGCAGGCAGGGTTCGGCAACAGTAAAGCAGTCCAAGGGCACACCACTATAATGGTCAGGCAGGCAGTGTTTGGCAATAAAGAGGCAATCCAGAACAACAGGGGTTAATGAGCAGAGTAGTCAGACAGGCAGGGATCAGCAGCAGTATATCAGCCCAGCAATTCAGGGGTAAAACAGGCAGAGTAGTCAGCAAACAGGAAGGTTCAGCAACAAAGATCAGTCCAGCAGATTAAGGGTTAAGGCAGGTAGAGTAGTCCGTAGACAGGCAGGTTCAGCAACAAAGGTATTAGCTATATGGAACGATCTGTCACACCCAGGAGCACACAGAGTAACACCTATACTTGGGCAGTGACAGATCGTTCCTCCCAGATTTAAATAGGTGCAGATTCACACCTCAGAGGTCTGCCCATCATCTGGAGCATGCAGTGATGATGTCAGCACTGCCCGCATCCAGAGCCGACACTGCCCCTGACAACGAGCAGAGAAGGAGACGCTGCGCCCTTAGCAATGGCTAGAGTGGCGCAGCGTGACATAGCCCCCTCCTCAAGGGTTCCCTCCGGGAACCAGAGACGGCCTAAAAGGATGAGCAGCATTGAATCTTGCAACCAAAGATGGAGCATGCACATCAGGCAGGAACCCAGGAACGATCTGTCACGGAGTAGCCCTTCCAATGTATCAGATACTGCAGTTGTCTGCGCCTGTATCTGGAGTCCAGAATCTTAGCTACTTTATATTCAGGGTCACCATGAACCAAGAGCGGAGGAGGAGGAGGTATATCTGTTCTTGATGTACGGTTTAAGTAGTGAGATGTGGAAGACTGGATGTATGCGTAGGGTTTTTGGCAAGGCCACTTTGTAGGCAACAGGAAACAGTCTTTTCAGGACCTTGTAAGGACCGATAAACCTAGGCCCCAATTTGTGACAGGGTTGACGTAGACGAATGTGTCGGGTGGAGATCCAAAAACGTTCACCCACTGAGATGGCACGTACAGAAGCCCTAGGCTGATCAGCAAACTTCTTATATCTAGAGACAGCTGAACACAGCTGAGAGCGAATACGTTGCCAATGTGTGGAGAGTTCAGTTACATGTCGGTCTGCGGCAGGGACACCAGTGGACTGAGCTGAAAGAGGGAAGACACGAGGTTGATACCCTTCTGCGGCTTGAAATGGAGAACATCGAAGGGAAGAGTGCCAATGAGTGTTTCTTGCCAGCTCTAAGGTAGGCTTCAAGATCTTGGTTTGTTTTCTCAGTTAATCCATTGGTCTGAGGATGGTAGCCAGACGATAAGGAAACAGTGGTTCCAATCAACTTACAAAAAGCTCTCCAGAAGGCAGAGATGAACTGTGGACCTCTGTCGGAAACAATATTCACAGGAATGCCATGAAGTCACATCACATGCAAGAGAAAAAGGGATGATAATTGCTGAGCAGAAGGTAGTTTGGTTAAGGGTACGAAGTGAGCCAAAGGTAAATATTTAGACTAGTGAATATAAAAACTACACAATAGCGTGTGAAACTTCAGTATTGATACAAAATATACAAATAGGATCGTAGCAGATGCTTAGTGATAAAGTGTCAAATGTTCAGTGATAAAATAATTCGTGTGTATTGTGATTATCGAAAAATTAGAAAAGCTAAAAATAAATAGTGACAAGTAAGTGTTATGTAGCAGAATTCTGCTTAAGAAATGATATTTAATGTAACATTCACAAATAAAAACACAATGTATAAAAACGGACATCTCCGTATATAACTAAATAAGCCAATATACCAACAATATTGAAATGTATCTCCTTGTATTCATAGGTGGGGGATAAAAACAGTCCAAGTTAGGATAATAAGTGATTAGGTGATACAGTCTTACCCCCAAATAATTGCGGCTTTCGATAGAGGGAAAGTGAAAATTACCGCCGTGGCGGAAGTGACGTCACTTGTAGGGGCGCTGGCCTGATTGAGCACTCCGATTGGTTCCTATTGCGATCGCTACTAGGTAACGGCTTCTTGGACCCACAGTAGTAAGGTATCCGCTCTTTATGTGCCAAAATGCACGCAGGATACTAATAACGGCTGTAATGTGTTTTAAAAGCAGCTGTTGGAGTAGAGGCAAAGTTCCGTTTATAACCTTCAGTAAGGCTTGTGATATCGGCATGCAGACAAGTGCCACAACGATGCCAAGTTGAAAGTTCCACAGATGATAAGCAGCATCAATTTTTAGCAGCAAATGGTAACTGTGAGATACTCCTTAAAGTTTAAGAAGTTGGCAACATACATCCAATGCAAAGTTCAAAGTTCCTCAAAAGACAGGCAGCATCAAATTGTAATAGCAACTGATGGCTGTGTTATGCTCCTTGAAGTTTAAAAGTTAGCAACAAACATCAACGCGTTTCTCCCTCTACAGGGCTTTCTCAAGATGAGGTGTTGCAACAGGTGTACCTTTTTAAAGGTGTGTCTCTGTCTCTTATTGGTTAGATTTTAGTAGTCATAGAGAAAAGGGTGTGTGACATTATTTAAAGGTGGTATTGGCAAATATACAATTATTAGTGTTAAATTAAATAGAGATATTGGAGCGAACTATATATTAAATGGAGGGCATAAAGGATAAAAATAAAAAATAAAATAAAATGCTTAATTCAGGATAACATATCTATACCCTTATTGTAAAATCTTTAAAAATGAATTTCCTGCATAATGGAAATATAAATACTTATATATTAAAAACATCTATATAAAAGGGACAAAGGTATAAGTTATGGGATACAGCTTAAAATGATCTGATAAAAATTAGTCTAATAAAAAAGGAGAGATATCTAACTCTGAATTCAAACCAGCGGGAAATAAAGTTTTATATTTATATATAAGTTCAGCCTCTTTGAGTTTCAAATTTTTTTCTATATTCCCACCTCTCCAATTTTGCTTGAAATGTGCTATCCCCCAATACTTTAAATCCGAGGTTCTCCCATTATATACTAATTTAAAATGTTTATAGAGATTAGTGTCTTCCACTCCCTTTTCAATACAAAGGAGATGTTCCCTTATCCTGTCTTTTATCATTCTTTTTGTTTCCCCAAAATATATCAAATTACAATTACATTTTAGAATATAGATGACCCCTTTGGTGGTACATCTGATACACTCTTTAATCCTAAATTCCTTTCCTGATTTCTGGACTTCTATTGTGCTTCTTTTGTCACTGTGTTTACAAGCCTTGCAGGAATAACAGGGAAAGAAACCTACTATTTTCCCTCCTTGTAAACTTTTTTGTATGGGTGCCCTTATTTTAGTGCAGTATGCACTTGGTGCCAGAATAGATTTAAAGTTTTTAGATTTTTTAAAAATCATTTTAGGTTTCAATGGTAAAGAGTCTCCTATAATAGGGTCTGCTTTGAGTATACTCCAGTTTTTATTTAAGATCTTTCTCATAAGACCATGATCTGCACTGTACTCTGTAATGAATGGGACGTTGATTATCTCTGTGTTTACTATGTTAGTCTTTTGTTTGTGTAAAAGTAAGGTTTTTCTATCAGTCTCCCTAGCTCGTGATACCGCCTTATTTACAGTTTCTTTATTATATCCTTTATCTAGGAATTTTTCCATTAGAATCCCAATCTGATTTTCAAAGTCTTGAGGTCAAGAACAATTTTTCTTAATCCTTAGACTCTGGCCAAAAGGGATTTTGTCTTTCCATTGCTGGAGATGACAACTATTGGCATGTACGTAACTATTGGAATCCACTTCTTTAAAGTGGGTTTTTGTTTCCACTACATTATTTACCACCATGATTTCCAAATCCAAAAATATGACTGTTTCTCTACTGTAATTGAAGGTAAATTTTAAACCCCTATCATTAGCATTCATATTATCAAACATCTTTAATAGCTCTAATTCAGACCCTCTCCATATTAGCAGGACATCATCGATGTACCGTCTGTAGAGCACAAGGTTTGCCCCATAGCTACCCTCCTGGAAGAAAGATTCTTCCCAATTGCCAACAAACAGGTTGGCGTAGCTAGGTGCAAACCTCGTGCCCATAGCCGTACCCTCTATCTGTAAAAAGAATTTGTTGTCATGCATAAAATAGTTATTCTTTAATATAAAGGCTATACTTTTTAATAAAAACAGCTTTTGTTCAGCCTTCATGTCTGGATCGGTACTTAAATATTGATCAATGGCTGAGATCCCTTTCTCATGGTCTATTACTGTATATAACGATGTAATGTCCCTGGTGACTATAATAAAGTTTTCTTCCCAAAATATTTAAAACAGCAGTTGAATCCTTAAGATATGAGTCCAGACTTTTTACAAACTTCTGTAGAAAGATGTCCACATATTGTGATAAGTTTGAGGATAATGCCCCTATTCCGGAGATAATTGGTCTGCCGGGTGGTTTTTCCACATTCTTATGAATTTTAGGAAGGAAGTAGAACACCGGGACCCTAGGATGTAAAAAAAAATGTGAAACTCAAAGAGGCTGAACTTATATATAAATATAACACTTTATTTCCCGCTGGTTTTAATTCAGAGTTAGATATCTCTCCTTTTTTATTAGACTAATTTTTATCAGATCATTTTAAGCTGTATCCCATAACTTATACCTTTGTCCCTTTTATATAGATGTTTTTTATATATAAGTATTTATATTTCCATTATGCAGGAAATTCATTTTTAAAGATTTTACAATAAGGGTATAGATATGTTATCCTGAATTAAGCATTTTATTTTATTTTTTATTTTTATCCTTTATGCCCTCCACTTAATATATAGTTCGCTCCAATATCTCTATTTAATTTAACACTAAGTTAGAACACCACTATCACTATTGCACTTCACAATTGTTCTTTTTAGATAAATATATGGAATCTATTCTTAACTTTTAAATCAGTAAATGAAGCTGATAGATTATTGTTCTTAATTGTATATTTGCCAATACCACCTTTAAATAATGTCACACACCCTTTTCTCTATGACTACTAAAATCTAACCAATAAGAGACTGAGACACACCTTTAAAAAGGTACACCTGTTGCAACACCTCATCTTGAGAAAGCCCTGTAGAGGGAGAAACGCGTTGATGTTTGTTGCTAACTTTTAAACTTCAAGGAGCATAACACAGCCATCAGTTGCTGTTACAATTTGATGCTGCCTGTCTTTTGAAGGCTGAACAAAAGCAGTTTTTATTAAAAAGTATAGCCTTTATATTAAAGAATAACTATTTTATGCATGACAACAAATTCTTTTTACAAATAGAGGGTACGGCTATGGGCACGAGGTTTGCACCTAGCTACGCCAACCTGTTTGTTGGCAATTGGGAAGAATCTTTCTTCCAGGAGGGTAGCTATGGGGCAAACCTCGTGCTCTACAGACGGTACATCGATGATGTCCTGCTAATATGGAGAGGGTCTGAATTAGAGCTATTAAAGATGTTTGATAATATGAATGCTAATGATAGGGGTTTAAAATTTACCTTCAATTACAGTAGAGAAACAGTCATATTTTTGGATTTGGAAATCATGGTGGTAAATAATGTAGTGGAAACAAAAACCCACTTTAAAGAAGTGGATTTCAATAGTTACGTACATGCCAATAGTTGTCATCTCCAGCAATGGAAAGACAAAATCCCTTTTGGCCAGAGTCTAAGGATTAAGAAAAATTGTTCTTGACCTCAAGACTTTGAAAATCAGATTGGGATTCTAATGGAAAAATTCCTAGATAAAGGATATAATAAAGAAACTGTAAATAAGGCGGTATCACGAGCTAGGGAGACTGATAGAAAAACCTTACTTTTACACAAACAAAAGACTAACATAGTAAACACAGAGATAATCAACGTCCCATTCATTACAGAGTACAGTGCAGATCATGGTCTTATGAGAAAGATCTTAAATAAAAACTGGAGTATACTCAAAGCAGACCCTATTATAGGAGACTCTTTACCATTGAAACCTAAAATGATTTTTAAAAAATCTAAAAACTTTAAATCTATTCTGGCACCAAGTGCATACTGCACTAAAATAAGGGCACCCATACAAAAAAGTTTACAAGGAGGGAAAATAGTAGGTTTCTTTCCCTGTTATTCCTGCAAGGCTTGTAAACACAGTGACAAAAGAAGCACAATAGAAGTCCAGAAATCAGGAAAGGAATTTAGGATTAAAGAGTGTATCAGATGTACCACCAAAGGGGTCATCTATATTCTAAAATGTACTTGTAATTTGATATATTTTGGGGAAACAAAAAGAATGATAAAAGATAGGATAAGGGAACATCTCCTTTGTATTGAAAAGGGAGTGGAAGACACTAATCTCTATAAACATTTTAAATTAGTACATAATGGGAGAACCTCGGATTTAAAGTATTGGGGGATAGCACATTTTAGGCAAAATTGGAGAGGTGGGAATATAGAAAAAAATTTGAAACTCAAAGAGGCTGAACTTATATATAAATATAACACTTTATTTCCCGCTGGTTTGAATTCAGAGTTAGATATCTCTCCTTTTTTATTAGACTAATTTTTATCAGATCATTTTAAGCTGTATCCCATAACTTATACCTTTGTCCCTTTTATATAGATGTTTTTTATATATAAGTATTTATATTTCCATTATGCAGGAAATTCATTTTTAAAGATTTTACAATAAGGGTATAGATATGTTATCCTGAATTAAGCATTTTATTTTATTTTTTATTTTTATCCTTTATGCCCTCCATTTAATATATAGTTTGCTCCAATATCTCGATTTAATTTAACACTAATAATTGTATATTTGCCAATACCACCTTTAAATAATGTCACACACCCTTTTCTCTATGACTACTAAAATCTAACCAATAAGAGACTGAGACACACCTTTAAAAAGGTACACCTGTTGCAACACCTCATCTTGAGAAAGCCCTGTAGAGGGAGAAACGCGTTGATGTTTGTTGCTAACTTTTAAACTTCAAGGAGCATAACACAGCCATCAGTTGCTGTTACAATTTGATGCTGCCTGTCTTTTGAGGAACTTTGCATTGGATGTATGTTGCCAACTTCTTAAACTTTAAGGAGTATCTCACAGTCACCATTTGCTGCTAAAAATTGATGCTGCTTATCATCTGTGGAACTTTCAACTTGGCATCGCTGTGGCACTTGTCTGCGTGCCGATATCACAAGCCTTACTGAAGGTTATAAACGGAACTTTGCCTCTACTCCAACAGCTGCTTTTAAAACACATTACAGCCGTTATTAGTATCCTGCGTGCATTTTGGCACATAAAGAGCGGATACCTTACTACTGTGGGCCCAAGAAGCCGTTACCTAGTAGCGATCGCAATAGGAACCAATCGGAGTGCTCAATCAGGCCAGCGCCCCTACAAGTGACGTCACTTCCGCCACGGCGGTAATTTTCACTTTCCCTCTATCGAAAGCCGCAATTGTTTGGGGGTAAGACTGTATCACCTAATCACTTATTATCCTAACTTGGACTGTTTTTATCCCCCACCTATGAATACAAGGAGATACATTTCAATATTGTTGGTATATTGGCTTATTTAGTTATATACGGAGACGTCCGTTTTTATACATTGTGTTTTTATTTGTGAATGTTACATTAAATATCATTTCTTAAGCAGAATTCTGCTACATAACACTTACTTGTCACTATTTATTTTTAGCTTTTCTAATTTTTCAATAATCACAATACACACAAATTATTTTATCACTGAACATTTGACACTTTATCACTAAGCATCTGCTACGATCCTATTTGTATATTTTGTACATTTTGTATCAATACTGAAGTTTCACACGCTATTGTGTAGTTTTTATATTCACTAGTCTAAATATTTATCTCACACCTTTAGCTATAGCGCTCCTGTTTAAATATCACATTTTTTATCCTTTTTATACACCTAAATTAGGGACATTTTAGGTATATCAGGAGTTTGGTGCTTTTACCCTGCGCTTTTTAATCCACTCTTTTAGTATTTACGAAGTGAGCCAGTCTGCAAAAGTGGTCCACTACAACCCAGATAACTGTATGGTGGTTGGAAGAAGGAAGGTCCACAATGAAGTCCATTGTAATGTGTGTCCAGGGTCGTTTGGGAATGGACAATGGTTGGAGCAAGCCAGGAGGCAAGGATCGGGAGTCTTGTTGGTCGCACAATTTGTGCAGGCTTTTACATATTCCTGAGCGTCAGATTTCATAGTAGGCCACCATACATGTTGGGAAAGACGCTTGAAAGTCTTAGTCGAACCAGGAAGTCCTGAGAGTTTGCTATCATGAGCCCAGGCTAGCACAGGGATGCGTAGGTTCAGAGGTACAAAGAGGATATCGGAGGCCACGGGGGCACCAGGAGGTTTACTAGACTGAGCATGTTGCAATCTTTGCAGAAGGGTGGTATTGAGTTGAGCAACCACACATGAGGGGGGCATAATGTGTTCGATAGGAGCTACTGAGGAATCATTTGAGTGAGGGAACTGATGGGAAAGGGTGTCCGCCTTCTTGTTCTTGGTCCCAGGAAGATAAGAGACCACAAAGTTAAAATGGGAAAAGAATAAGGCCCATCTGGCCTGTCGAGGATTGAGTCGATGAGCAGTCTCTAGGTAAGTCAGATTCTTGTGGTCGGTGAGAATCTGAATAGGATTGGCGGTGCCCTCTAACCAGTGACTCCATTCAGTCAAGGCCATCTTAAAGGCTAAGAGCTCACGATTACCCACATCGTAGTTCCTCTCAGCAGGAGTAAAGAGTTTGGAAAAAAAGGCTACAGGGTGTGACTTGGAAGTCAAAGGGTCCCTCTGGGAAAGAACTGCTCCAGCCCCTATTTCGGAGGCATCAACCTCTAAAGTGAACTGTAGGTCAGGGTCAGGATGGCGAAGCACAGGAGCTGAACAAAAAGCCTCTTTCAGACAAGAGAAGGCGTTTACGGCCTCAGGAGGCCAATGTTTACAGTCTTTGTTCCGTTTTGTCAATTCAGTAAGAGGAGCTACTGTTTGAGAAGAGTTCTTTATGAACTTACGTTAATAATTGGAGAATCCCAAGAACCTCTTCAATTCCTTTAAGGAGGTAGGTTGTGGCCATTCCAGTACTGCGGTGAGTTTAGCAGGATCCATGGCAAAACCCTCCTTCGAGATGACATAACCAAGGAATTGGATTTACTCCTGATCAAACTCACACTTTTCTAGCTTGGCTACCAAGGAATTCTTTCTGAGGCAAAGAAGCACCTGTCTCATGTGCCTATGATGCTCCTCTAAAGTGGAAGAGAAAACAAGGATATCATCCAGATAAACAATGACAGTGCGGTTGAGGAGGTCACGGAAGACATCGTTGACAAATGTCTGGAATACTGCAGGGGTGTTACACAGCCCAAAGGGTATTACTAGGTATTCGTAATGTCCTGATCTTGTGCTAAAGGCGGTCTTCCATTCGTGGCCTGGAAAGATGCGAATCAGATTGTATGCCCCACTTAAGTCCAATTTGGTGAAAAAGCAAGCATCCTGAAATGAGTCATACAGTTCGGTGATCAATGGTATAGGATAGCGATTCTTGATGGATATGTTGTTCAAAGCCTTGTAGTCAATGCAGGGTCTGAGCCCACCATCCTTCTTACTGACAAAAAAGAAGCCAGCCCCAGCAGGAGAGGAGGAAGAGTGAATGAAGCCTTTAGCTAGGTTCTCCTGGATGTACTCCTCCATGGATTTGGTTTCAGCCTTGGAAAGAGGATAGGTCCTCCCTTTAGGGAGTGGGGCTCCAGGAAAGAGGTCGATATTGCAGTCATAAGGACGGTGGGGTGGCAGCACGTCGGCTGCTTTTTTCTCAAAGACATTTGCAAAGTCTGTGTATACTGAAGGAAGGTTTGAAGAAGTCTGTATACTGGCTATGGGAATACGGGGCAGAGGAGGGACTTTAGCAAGGCAGGAGTGGAAACAGGAGGTACCCCAGGAGGACAGTTGTCCCTCAGCCCAGTCAAACTGTGGATTGTGTAAACGAAGCCACGGAAGACCAAGGATGACAGGCTGTGCTGGGGAATGAATGACCTCAAACTGCAGCTGTTCTGAGTGGAGGACTCCCACAATCAGGGTCAGGGGTGCAGACTCAAAATGGATCATGCCTGAACCAATGGGGGTGCCATCCAGGGTGGTTATTTTGAGACAATGTCTTTTCTGCAGAAGAGGCAAACCAGCTTGAATCATAAAACAGTGATCCAGGAAGTTTTCAGCTGCCCCTGAATCAATGAAGGCTTGGGTGTGGATAGAATTCTGAAGGAAAGTAAGGGTAACAGGTACCAGGATTCGAGAGGAGTGGTTTTTTTTGTTGAGACCATGCTTAGAGGTACCCCAGCGTTACCCCCTAAGCTTTGGCTTTTCCCGGCCGAATGTCGCAGTTCTTCAGTTGGTGGGTGTTAGATCCGCAATAAAAACATAGTTTCAGTCTCCTTCTTCTCAGTCTTTCAGACTTTGAAGGTTTGAAGGAGGAGAGATCCATGGGTTCCTCTACTGAGGTAACTGGAGTAGCTGAAGGGGTAGTGGTTGCTGCTGAAACTGGGCGAAAAGGAGGTCGGGAGGGAAGGACTCTCCTAGTTCTATCTCTCTCGGCTTGGCTTTCCTGAAAGCGAGAGTCCAGATTGATACAAAGCGCTATAAAATCATCCAAAGAAGGAATGTAATCTTTGATGCACTCATGGAGACCCCTTCTAAAGGCTGCCTTGAGAGCACTGCCATCCCAAGTGGTTTCCAGTGCCAAGGTGCGGAACTCGATGGCAAACTGTGCCACAGTTTTACTGCCTTGGCGGAGATCCAGGAGTGAATATTCCGCAGCAGAGGTACGTCCAGAAGTCCCAAACACAGAAGACAAAGCAGAAATGAACTCATCAGCATCATGTAGGAGTGTAGCATTCTGTTCCAGAAGGGGAGAGACCCAGGCTAGAGCTTTGTCCTTTAGCAACGAAATGACAAAGATGACCCTTGACTGATGAGACTGGAAGGTGTGAGGATCATTGCAGAAGTGCAGCCTGCATTGGTTTAGAAAGCCCTACAGTCAGTATTACCATCATACTTGTCAGGCAAGGGTATCCTGGGTATGCTTTCAGAAGTGGAGGAAGAAGCCACAGCACTGGGAGCAGGGACTGGTGGTGTAGCAACAGGAGTGGCATCCCTTGCTACAACTAGTAAGGAGAGTTGAGCGGTAATAGCCTCTAGCTTGGAATCCATATTCTGCAACTGTGTGGTATGGGTTCCCAACATCTGTCCCTAGAGATAAACAGCTTGTGCCACCTCATCTGGCTGCATAGCCCAAGTATAATGTAATGCTCGTGGGATACTCCTCTATCAGACCGAATTCGGACAGTATTCTTGTTATCCCGGCGTCGAGCCGGAATGATAGGGAATATCCCAGAGCAGAGAAAGTTAGTAAGATGAGGAAAGCGGCACTCACCATAGGCAGGACAGTCCCCAGCGGCAACGGCACACCAAGGACACACCACTAGAATGGTCAAGCAGGCAGGGTTCGGCAACAGTAAGCAGTCCAAGGGCACACCACTAGAATGGTCAGGCAGGGTTTGGCAACAAAGAGGCAATCCAGAACAACAGGGGTTAATGAGCAGAGTAGTCAGACAGGCAGGGATCCGCAGCAGTATATCAGCCCAGCAATTCAGGGGTAAAACAGGCAGAGTAGTCAGCAAACAGGCAGGTTCAGCAACAAAGATCAGTCCAGAAGATTAAGGGTTAAGGCAGTTAGAGTAGTCAGTAGACAGGCAGGTTCAGCAACAAAGGTATTAGCTATATGGAACGATCTGTCACACCCAGGAGCACACAGAGTAACACCTATACTTGGGCAGTGACAGATCATTCCTCCCAGATTTAAATAGGTGCAGATTCGTTCCTCAGAGGTCCGCCTGTCATCTGGAGCGTGTGGCGATGACGTCAGCGCCGCACGCATCAAGAGCCGACACTGCCCCTGACATTGAGCATAGAAGGAGACGCGGTGCCCCTAGCAACGGCTAGAGCAGCGCGGAGTGACAATTGGTAGCTTTACCAATAAAGTTGGAAGTTGCGACAGCAAGTTGCGGTCCTCGCTGGTTCTCTGATGGCGTATGACGTCACCACAAATGAAGATCCGGAAATACCAGCCAGCAAAACAAATCACAGAACTCTGGAATACTAAAGTTAGTTCAGATACATAGATGAGGCTTAGGAGAATCTGCAGTAGGAACTTAGGAGAATCTGCAGTAGGAACATGACTGCAATACCAAGCAGGGAGCTAAATGAGTGTGGAGATTATATAGCGGATATGAAGATGGGTGGAGGCATCTTAAAGGAAAAGTGCACAATTGTAAGTAACATGATACTAAGTATAGGAGTGGAGGATCCATGACAGTTCCTGAAGTCTATGAGATTATGTAGGCAACTTAAAAATAAAGGGGATTGAACAAATGGTACAACTTTTTCCTATCATGCCAAATAGTATGTGTAACAATCTCTCTATGTATATCTATTCTATTTCACTGTATATGTCTACCACATACAAGGAGTTTGTGGAGGAAAAAATCAGAAAACAATTGGTTATCTTTGAAAAGTCGGAGAACCATATATGGATCATATTTCTGTACTAGTGATCTCCTGACTGTTGTTTTCTTTCTATAATTTGGGGGTTTAATGAATGCTGTGCATTATGATTAGAGACACTTGTAAAGAAGAGAAATATATCTTGCACATAATAAGAATGGACTTTAAAATAAATAAGTGTAATCATAAATGTTAAAGGCGCCTATTACACATAGGTAAAGTTATTTTTCCCAAAAATAAGTGAAGATAAAAATAATAAACATATTATGTGAAATATAGTATATAAATGGTGGTAATAATATACCAAGACAGAATAAAACTACCTATAAACGTGTCAAATACTAAATACACATATACAAAGGAGTATGATATTAAAAAATGATACAGTGTAATAAAAAGTTCATCTGCAAAGCAAAAAAGGTGATAATCAAACCATAAAGTGAATATATCAATGGAATGGGTCCTTGATGGTTAAAGGTGGGAGATCTCTCCATTTGGGTCTCCAATTTATGTGGAAAAAATGACAGCAATAACTTCTTCAGATGTTGTTAGACAAACAAGCAGGAATCTGTAGATAATGATAGAAGAAGAGAAGAAGGCACCACAATAGTGCTTTATCAAAGAGAGTATGGCATTCACACACAAGATAAATGCACACTTACAGGATCCTAAGCACTTGAGAAGTGCCACAGATGCGGTCTGAACTATTACAGCTGTTCAGCAGGCTGTCCTTTCGTATGAACTCCAACGCCAAACTCCCTATTCCCTTCAGAGGTGGCTGGTCATCAAAAGGTGCATATATAAAGAGCAAGTTCTTACAGGATCGTGGAGGAAATAAAGCTCGTGATGGCTCAGATAAAATCAACTGCAATTTATTGTTGATACATAAAAAACACAACGCGTTTCCCGGTCTCCCCACTGTTTCATCAGGTGTATACATAGTGTAAAACATCACAGTTTATAAATAATCTATCGGTGTCTCTCATTAGTTAGTGCGCTTGCGTGTAAACATCTGTGACCAATCGAATAACAAAACCAATTGGCAAGTGCCGGATAGGGCAAATACGGAGGTGTGTATTCAAATTTGTACCACATGTTAAAGCGCATGCGTGACCAAAAATCCGTCCTAATTTTATACAGGTCATAATCAGCAAAATCAACATAGAACAAATCTATACAACAAATACCTATACATGTTTAAATGATAAACAACAGAGTGTCATAATATCCTATGATTAAGTGCTGCATAGCACGAAACATGTAAGGATTTGCTCCCCCTCCACTTGTGTAGCTTGTACTTGTACTGTGCTGTGCTTGTCCACTTGTTTTAAACGATTTCTAATAAACCTTTGGATTTTATGGACAATGGAGTAATAGTGCTGCTTCCTTCTACTTTCTACTATCAGAGTGTCATAATAATCTATCAACGTCTCTCATTAGTCAGTGGGCTAGCGTGTAAACATCTGTGACCAATCGAATAACAGAACCAACCGGCAAGCGCCGGATAGGGCAAAGACGGAGGTGTGTATTCAGATTTGTACCACATGTTAAAGCGCATCCGTGACTAAAACTCCGTCCTAATTTTATACAGATCTTAATCAACGGAAACATAATAGAGCAAATATATACAACAAATACCTAAACATGCTTGATTGATAAACAACAGATGCCGTAGTAAATATATGTTAGTGTTAACATACGTATTCATTCTGATCACGAATAGAACTTAACTATGTCAAGTCAAAGTGTCAAGAAACCGTGTTAAAAAGCAGATATAAATACCTATGGATAACCAAGTCTCAAATTGAAACATTGATGCCAAATCCCTATATTACATAATTTGTGTATAACTATTAAATGCTACAAAAAACAAATAGTCACCCGTAGCCTGACCTATATTACTATCGCATTAACACGACACTAAAAATGACTTATAAAACATAATTTGAGAATAAAGTAAAAAGACAAATAGATCAACATATTTTAAAATAGCACAGTTAGACATGAACACCGTATGAGCCTGCAACATATCATACATATTGCAAAAACCAAAAATCATTTGATACAATATTAAACAATATAAAAGTATATATATAATTAATTGATGTACCTTCCTAATAAATTTGGTAATAAATCAACAACAATAATATATATATATATATATATATATATATATATATATATATATACACATTAAACTAATGTGTTAAAAGTGTATTGACTTCATATTTATGATAAAGGATACCAATTCATATTCTTAAATAATCATATACTAATGTGGCAACAAAACCCCTATCAGTACCAAAAAGTTGCCAAAATAAAAAACAAAAAAATAATAAACTATTTGGCACAAAATATATATATGGTTCTCAGTTGGATTCAATTATTTCAACTGTCACTGGGGGGAAGGGAGCTTTTTTGCCTCATGATAAAAAATCTAAGGGTAAATTTAAGGCTGCTAACCGTTTTCGTTCCTTTCGACAAAATAAGGAACAGAAACCTGATCCTTCCCCTAAGGGGACAGTTTCCAATTGGAAGCCTTCTTCAGTCTGGAATAAATCCAAGCCATTTAAAAGATCTAAATCCGCCCCCAAGTCCAAATGAAGGTGCGGCCCTCATTCCAGCTCAGCTGGTAGGGGGCAGACTAAGATTTTTCAAGGATGTTTGGATCAATTCAATCCAAAATCATTGGATTCAGAACATTATTTCTCAAGGTTTTAAAATAAGAACGCCTGTGAGAAGTTTTTCTCTCACGCATTCCAGTGAACCCAGAAAAGGCTCAGGTTTGCCTGAAGTGTGTTTCAGACCTGGAGGTATCTGGGGTAATTGTGCCAGTTCCTTTTCAGGAACGGGGTCTGGGGTTTTATTCAAATCTGTTCATTGTCCCAAAGAAGGAGAATTCTTTCAGACCAGTTCTGAATCTAAAAATTTTGAATCGTTATGTAAGAATACCAACATTCAAAATGGTGACTATAAGGACTATTCTGCCTTTTGTTCAGCAAGGGCATTATATGTCCACAATAGACTTACAGGATGCATATCTTCATATTCCGATTCATCCAGATCACAATCAGTTCCTGAGATTCTCTTTTCTAGTTTAGCATTACCAATTTGTTACTCTTCTTTTTGGCCTAGTGACAGCTCCAAGGATCTTTTCAAAGGTTCTCGGTGCCCTACTCTCTGTAATCAGAGAGCAAGGTATTGCGGTGTTTCCTTATTTGGACGATATCTTGGTACTTGCTCAGTCTTTACGTTCTGCAGAATCTCACAGAAATCAACTAGTGTTGTTTCTTCAAAAACATGGTTGGAGGATCAATTTACCAAAAATGTCTTTGATTCCTCAGACAAGGGTAAACTTTTTAGGTTTCCAAATAGATTCATTATCCATGACTTTGTCTCTAACAGACAAGAGATGTCTGAAGTTGGTTGCAGCTTGTTGGAACCTTCAGTTTCAATCATTCCCTTCAGTAGCTATGTGCATGGAGGTTTTAGGTCTCATGACTGCAGCATCAGACGCGATCCCTTTTGCTCATTTTCACATGAGACCTCTTCAGCTTTGTATGCTGAATCAATGGCGCAGGGATTATACAAAGATATCACAATTAATATCCTTAAATCCCAATGTTCGACTATCTCTGACTTGGTGGTTAGATCACCATCGTTTAGTTCAAGGGGCCGCTTTTGTTCGTCCAACCTGGACTGTGATCACAACAGATGGGAGTCTTTCAGCTTGGGGAGCTGTCTGGGGATCTCTGACAATTCTGAATTATCTGCTCTTTCTTGTGAGCCTCCTTTTCTGATTTTTCATAAGGATAAGGCAATTTTGCTGACTTCTTTTAAATGTTTACCTAAAGTTGTGAATTCCAACATTAGTAGATAAATTGTTGTCCCTTCATTGTGTCCTAATCCTAAGAATTCTCTGGAGAGATCTTTACATTCTTTGGATGTGGTAAGAGCTTTGAAATATTATGTTGAAGCTACTAAAGATTTCAGAAAGACTTCTAGTCTATTTGTTATCTTTTCTGGTTCTAGGAAAGGTCAGAAGGCTTCTGCTATTTCTTTGGCATCTTGGTTAAAGCTTTTGATTCATCATGCCTATTTGAAATCGGGTAATTCCCCACCTCAGAGGATTACGGCTCATTCTACTAGGACAGTTTCCACTTCCTGGGCTTTTAAGAATGAAGCTTCTGTTGATCATATTTGCAAAGCAGCAACTTGATCTTCTTTGCATACTTTTACTAAATTCTACCATTTTGATGTTTTCTCTTCATCAGAAGCAGTTTTTGGTAGAAAAGTACTTCAGGCAGCTGTTTCAGTGTGATTCTTCTGCTTATATTTTCAGTTTTTTTCATTATAAAGATTAAAACTTTTTATTTTGGTTGTGGATTAATTTTACAGTGGAATTGGCTGTCTTTATTTTTATCCCTCCTCTTGCATGGAGTTCCACAACTTGGGTATTTGCTATCCCATACGTCACTAGCTCATGGACTCTTGACAATTACATGAAAGAAAACATAATTTATGTAAGAATTTACCTGATAAATTAATTTCTTTCATATTGGCAAGATTCCATGAGACCCACCCTTTTTATGGGGTTATGATTTTTTTGTATAAAGCACAATTATTCCAATTCCTTGTTGATGCTTTCGCTCCTTTCTTATCACCCCACTACTTGGCTATTCGTTAAACTGAATTGTGGGTGTGGTGGGGGGTGTATTTATAGGCATTTTGAGGTTTGGGAAACTTTGCCACTCCTGGTAGGATTGTATATCCCATACGTCACTAGTTCATGGACTCTTGCCAATATGAAAGAAATGAATTTATCAGGTAAATTCTTACATAAATTATGTTTTTTGAAATAGAATCTGGGAGGTCTCCTGAAAATGACACATACAATTGCCCATTAACGTCTCTTAAGGTTATAAGAAAGCTCTATTCATGTAACCCCTTTTGTTCACTCTGCAAAGAAAATACTTATTTGCATGTGTGACATTAACCTATTGTCATTACAATACATCCTCAACACTAAGTAAACAAATGAATGCCAATCTTTCTTGGCATTATGGACATACTTCTATAGTCATTTCAGTACACCAACATCTACAATCCATCTGCACCACTGCTAACCCATCTGAATGCATATTTTAGGTTGAGCACAATTTGTCTATAGCAACATGTTCACTTTTCAACTTTCACAAGTATTGTTTTAAAAAATATCTATTTATATTGTTTCTTAATGCACCATTTCCTTTTTGAAATGAAATATAAACAAAATGGAGACAACAAGTCTCAATGCAAAAGACATATCTTTTTTGACTGGATTTTAACTTCTTTTTTTTTTAACTGTAAATCAAGATCTACCTTGCTACTTTGTATCCTCATAAGACACTCTTAAACAAGATCACTTCTTCGGGAACTGGTTTTTATAGGGGATGTACCTCCATGCACACTGAGTCCAAACACGGTCATGAGTGTGCATTTCAAAGTACCTGTGCATGCATTACTGAACTGGAACTGACATTCATGACCATGAGAAAAACAGAAACATAGAATTTGATGGTAGATAAGGCCCATGTAATACTTCCCCTTTAAGATCATAGTATCCACCTCCTTCCCATCCCTATAAGTAGGTACTAGCTTCAGTAACTGATCAAGTTACCTGTAAAGCCATTCTGCACACCCATAGTCTGGTTCTCTGACGTAATCTGCAAGGCCGACTCAGCTGTGACCTTGTTTTACCGCTGCTCGCAAGTCGAGCTACTGACATCCTCTACGCATCTAAACTGTGCTGTTACTCTCAACAACTCCTGAGCTATGTTTGGAAGATTAACTCTATTTTCCAAGTAAGTTCTTACACTTTGAACTGCATACAATTTCTGTCTAACTCATGGACTTACCCTCAGCGTAATCCACGCCTCTCAGAAGTAAACCGCAACTTTGTTTCTTGTCAGTTTTTCTGTGCTGCAAGTAATACCGAAATTCAACCTCAATTCTATTTCGTATTTTATGTATGAATGTCCCTGACTAAGTCTGGTATCTATCAAATATCAATCAAGAGTCATTCCATAAAAACTGTTTATTCTTTTGTTGTTATAAAACAAATCCGTTAATATCTCAGAAGAGTTTGTACCTGTAAATTCCTCTCTTTGATATTATATATAACTCTGAAAAGAGATTTACTATCATTCTGTTTTATTTATATGAACTGCTATTCCTGGTTGATTATTCAGCTTATTTAACCCTGTATAAGCTGGACTGAAGTAATAGCTACACAAACACTTATTTGAATATAAAAGTGTGAACTGTTCATGATAGCCCATCAAGTCTATCCATATTACATTTTACTTTTTTCTTAGGACAGCCTTATGTGTGTCCCAGGCATTTTTAATTCTTTTAAAGTCCTTGTATTTCTCACCTGTATAGGAAGTTTATTCCATGAATCCACCACCATGTAAAAAACTACTGCCTCAAATTTCTCCTGAATCCGCTACCCTCTAACTTAACATTGTGACCCCTTGTTTTAGTATTTCTTTTTTTGTGGAAAATAATTTGAGCTTCCACTTTATTAAGTCCCTTCATATATTTGAAGGTTTCTATCATGTCACCTATTTTCTTTTCTCTCCTCTAAATTATACATGTTTAGATCATATAGTATTTCTATGTATGTTTGGATTTTAGACCATATACCATTTTAGAAGCCCCCTTTTGGACATTATAAAGATTAAACTATCTAGCTTGTTTATATCAGTCTGGCGATATGGTCTCTAGAACTGTACACACTATTTCAGACGTGGCCTAACTAGTGAACTGTGAAGTGTCATAAGAATCTTGCTATTTCTGCTGCTAATATCTCTTCCAATGCAACCAAGTATTCTACTGATTTTACTGGCTGCACTGTTGCACTGTCTACCAAATTTGAAATAATCTGAAATAATAATTCCCAAGTTGCATTTCTCTTCAGCTACAGTAAGTAATGTACCATTAATATTGTAATTGGCGTGTGTGTTTTTGGATCCTATATGCATAGTTTTGCTCTTGGTAATATTACTTTTTAATTCCATTTATTTGCAAAATGTCCTGCAGTTTTTTTTTTTTTTGTTTTTTTCTTTTAATATCAATGCTCATTTGATATACCCTTCCTGGAACATCAACTCTTGTTATAAATTTTTGTATGAGTTCAGTTTTCCTACAGATAACCTTTGCTGTACAGGATATCACATAGTTAACACATCAACATATGTATATGTACCTATACTTAGGTTAATGTGTGCAAAGTCTTTCTAATAGGGATCAATACAGCTTTAATGAATCAATACCATGCATGTTAGTAAACCTCTAGAATATCTCCTGTGGTCATTCCAAAGAGTTTAATATATGTGCAAGAAAAAGGACTGTTTGCAAATAGCCATGAAATAGTGTTAAAGATGTCCAAAATGCCCTTTCCATGACTTATCAAGGACCTAGAGGTGGGAAATTTTAAAAGCTAAAACTGGGCTTTAAAAGCTATTGAAAAATTATTTGAAAATGTAATTGCCTAGACCTTTTGGCCCCATAGGAAAAATATTGTGATCACAGCAAACTGAAAACTAGCCTTTCAGCGTAGAGCAGAAAGGGCTGCTGTTAATATATTATATTGAGGCTTATATTTTTTACAGATTCATTAGATGCCAAATGCGGAAGGCGTCAGGCACTCCCGATATTCAGGGGGTAGATTTCTTCTTGTGAAAGAACAACACACTAAGATCATGATTTTTTTTTACCATGTTCAATCCTCTGAGGGTAAACCATTCTATAAAAGCCATATTTGCTCTGTATATTTCAATGCCCATCATATATAGACAGTTATTATTTTATTGTTTAAAATGATGCACATCTTTATTTTCCCTTCTTATGTTTCTCAAAGCCAAGCTGCTAAATAGATAATGTTTAACCCCATAAGACTATACATTTTCATTACAAAAGATATTCACATCTAAAAACGGTCTTTAAAAGCAGAAGTTGTTTAGTTTTCACAGAAAACATTTTCATGTTAATTCTTGGCACATTATTGAGACTATAGTTGCAGGGAGAATGCCCTATATGTCCTGAGCAGGCAGATACTATTCGTAGTCCATACACTGGCTACATATCATAGGCCTGTCCTAGCATGAGATATTTTTGTGACTCTGAACTAAAAAATGCAGTATTTTCAGGCCTTTATTATTTAAATAGAAGTATAATATTTCCTAAAAATGCACATCTTACAGAGACATAAAACACCTTGTGATTTTTTTATTAAGTCTAGCAATATACTAGGTGAATGTCAACAACATTTTAATACAGTAACACCTTGTTTAATACATAGTTTTTTGTTTGTTTTTGTTGTTTTCAATGTTACTGGAATAGACAAGATAAGCCACTTTCATTTTGTTAGCTAAACATATTGTTTTGCGTTTCCTTATCTAATAATCTCTGCTGAAGCCAATTACAGATATGTAACAAGGTTAGCTGGTTTATGAAGTCTGCAGAGGGCACTTCAGTTTTCATAATTAGGAAACTCAAAAATTTAAATTATAAAAACGCGACAAAATGAATAATGAAAGTATATTGCAAAGTATTTCTTTTTTAACAAGGCATAATAAAACATTTCATTTTAGAATCTCAAAAAGAAATAAAAAATAATTTGACCAGACAGCACTACCTGCACCTGCAGGCACAGATAAGGGAGGACAAACCCAGAGTAATAAACTGGAAACTGGCAAGTCCAGCCACAAGTATTGCTAAAATTACCTTTATTGTCTTATATAGGTCAAAGTAAAAACAAATGTTTCGAGCCCAAAGGCCCTTAATCATAATACAATCCCTAAAAGAGTTTTATATCCTTTTAAGGAATATTAAGTATTACATTACAATCCCAAAAATTGTTTCATGTCCTTATAAGGAATATTAAGTTCCATAAAAATAAGTCTTTATCCATGGAGATAATTGCACAGGAACTTTTTTCTAGGATTAAACTATTCCAGAGACCCAAATTACTACCTACAAATTTATATTTCCTTTAAGTGCATGCTTAAAAATCCACAAAAGGACTGTGCAAAGAGACGAGTACCCTTGCAGTGTGCATAAAAGTGGCAGAATTCCTGGAAGGTTGTGTGCAATGGTTGGATGAATGCATGGCGGCGTAAGCGTGAGTATGTAAATGTGAGAGAGCACCTGGAGAATTTGCATAAAATTGAGAAAGTGTCTTGTGGGCTTGCACTTGTAAGGTTGGGCGTATAATGGGTGAGGTTCTTCCTTTGTTATTTCCCGACTTGACTACGGCAATAACCTACATACTGGCCTTCCTATTTTCCGCCTCCTTCAATCCATCCTAAATGCCTCTGCCAGGCTAATACACCTTTCCTGTGATTCTGTATCTGCTGCACCTCTCTGCAAGTCCCTTCATTGGCTCCCCTTTCACAGCAGAATTTAATTAAAAATTCTCACTCTTACATACAAAGCTCTCACCAACACTGCTCCCCACTACCTATCCTCTCTAATCAACAAGTATACTCCAGCCTGCCCACTAAGATTCAACAATTACCTGCTCCTTGCATCTTCAACTATCACCTCCTCCCATGCTAGACTGCAGGACTTCTGTCAGGTTTTACCCTAATCTTTCTTCCTTTAAATACTCCCTGAAGACATTTTTGTTCAGAAGCCTACCACCCAACTCAATAATAAATAATTTTCCTAACATTTCCCTCATCTAACTCTGCATTAACATCTTTCTCAATCTTGCAGTCCTTTCTCAACCTCCTACCCTTCTAGATTGTAAATTCCCATGGGAATAGGACCCTCAATTCCTCCTGTATGTGTATGTAAAATGTTGTCCTGTCTCTTACAAGTTTTATATCATTGTTTTATTAAAATGAATTGTATCCATGGACAGAGCTGCGGAATATGTTGACGCTTCATAAATAAAGTAAAATAATAATTCCTAGGACACCTCATTATACTTCAGATAAGGATATGGCCTGAGACTAGAGCTTTCAAATGTGTACCTGCTTCTCATTTGTTCACCAACTATACCCCAAAGACACAAATATGGCTAAGTATTTAACCACTTTGCATGGGTCAAACACATAGTAAAATAAATATATTTGCTTAAAAATATAATTAATGATGGAGGGGCGGAGCTGGCCGCAGCGAAGATGGCTGCATAACTCTGATGCTCTGAATACCAGCATTAAGAATTCAGCCATAACATGACCTAAGCCTAATCAAGATATAGCTTGTGCTTACTCATAGATCAGTGGCAGTACGGGGCATACAGTGATCTCACTCATGGAGGCACAGACTAAGCAGAAACCATCTCTATGCTGCATTTCATAACTCCCAAGGAACAACCGCCGCACTTAACAATCACCGTTATAGCGATTCCCTACGGAAGGCAGAGGAACGTCACGGCAGTAGTGTGGCAACAGTTCACCATTATCAAGGTAAAAGACCCCAGATCAGGGACACACTCACTGGTCTCACACTGTTCTACATGAACAAATAAATAAATAAATAAGGGACACATTAGCGAGCAACGTAAACGGCTCACACAACCCTAACAACGGGCTAGCAAACTTAATCCGCATCTACTGTTGCATGCATAGCATAGCAGACGTAAAATAAATTAAACGGGCTAACAAAATAGAAGAGACAATCTTGACATACACGGCCCCCAACAGAGCAATCCTGTAACAGACACAGGTCTGATAATAGGCGCTAAGACACACGATTGCGCAGTGTTTTCACAGAGAAGAGAGTAAGGCCCTGGTTATGTTAAATTAGCACAGAAGGCCCTAACTGCACACAAGTCATAGGTTGCAGTAAAATTACAACGTCTACGTTTTATTTATAGACATTATAGGAGCACCGAAAAGACTAGATAATTCACTAGCACAATACTAAGATACAAGTGCTAAGACAAGGGGAACGCTTTATTTGTATCTTCAGAAAGCACCATTAGCCACGTGACTCTGCTGAAACTGTATGAACATGAACAATAAATGCATATCCAAGTCCTCCAGACCACCTAAGCCCTCTAGCCAGAGGGACAATACAGTGGAACAATTTTTTTCACCATCAAGCCGCAAAACTAGAATAGAGGGAAATAGAGGGTCATCCCCCAGAAATAGTGAACTTTCACCCCAACATATAACTGAACCCTTGGAAGATAGCAAGCAAGTGCCAAATACTTTATTGTCTACATTGGCATCTAAGCAAGACATAGCAGATATCATCCGCTCCTGTATCAGGGAGGAAATTGCAGAAATCAAGCAAGACCTTCACACCATTGGCAATAGAGTGGAGGCTTTGGAGGAGTATACTGATACTTTACAAGAAGAAATCAATACTGTCCAGGATTCTACTACGCATCATACGACCATGATGGCAGAATTATACGACAAAATTGAGGATTTGGAGAACCGGAGCCGCCGGAAGAATCTTAGAATCCGGGGCATCCCGGAATCTGTCCTCCCTAAGGACCTCCCAACATATCTCCCTGCTTTATTTGGGCACTTAAGAAATACCACACCAACAACAGATATCCCCTGGGTTAGAGCCCATAGGGCGTTAAGGCCGAGACCGCCGGATACAGCCCCACCAAGGGACATAATTATGAAATTCAAAGAGTTCACAGAGAAGGAAGAAATCTTAAACCTCTCAAGGAAAAACCAACCAGTAAAATTTAGGGGGGTCGTGCTACAATTCTATCAGGATCTATCACAACGTACCCTACAAAGGAGAAGAAAGATAGCTCCACTGACGGCTCTTCTTCGCCAAAAAAAAATCCTTTATAGATGGGGATTCCCTTTTCATCTATATGTCCTACATGGCAGCAGGAAACTAATATGCAAGAATACGGAGGACATAGGAGACTTTTGTTCAGCACTGGACTTAGAGCCCCCAGTGGTGGCAGAGCCTGATGAAATACAGAAACCGCCAAAGAAAAAAGCAACATACATGGACCCAAAAAGATGGCAAAAGTTAAACCCTAAATCAAAAGCCCACGCATCCCCAGGACTCTAACAGTGATACAAGGGGAAATGACTTGGAAAACATGTCCAATGTTAAAATTCAAGATGCCAAGTTTCAGGTCCACCTACTCTGGATACAAGGGAGCAGAAGGTACCAAGGATGGGTAATGTTTTAAGACTTTCCCTTTTTGTTTCAAAACAGACTTCATGGACATTAAACCCTTTTACTGTGAATGTATGCTAGTTTATTAAGTGCGAAAGAAGCTAGCAATGCTTAATGACTTACAATGTACTTTAGATATAGGTAATAGGTTAGGAATGTTTGCTTATTATTAAATTATACATTATGCATGTTAAAGGCTACAATCAAACTACTAGATATATGTTTACAGATGAGCTGGTTAGTACCCTCATATTAAAAAACTAATGTCGCTTGACATTACATTGGTTTGGAATATACCAGTAGAGTATATTTCATTATGTTTTATTAAGTTACGTATCGGCTAGATTTAGAGTTCTGCGGCCAAAGGGGTGCGTTAGCTACGCATGCTTTTTCCCCCCGCACCTTTAAAATACCACTGGTATTTAGAGTTCACAGAAGGGCTGCGTTAGGCTCCAAAAAAGGAGCGTAGAGCATATTTACCGCCACTGCAACTCTAAATACCAGCGTTGCTTACGGACGCGGCCAGCTTCAAAAACGTGCTCGTGCACGATTCCCCCATAGACAACAATGGGGTTGTTTGAGCTGAAAAAAAACCTAACACCTGCAAAAAAGCAGCGTTCAGCTCCTAACGCAGCCCCATTGTTTCCTATGGGGAAACACTTCCTAATTCTGCACCTAACACCCTAACATGTACCCCGAGTCTAAACACCCCTAACCTTACACTTATTAACCCCTAATCTGCCGCCCCCGCTATCGCTGACCCCTGCATATTATTATTAACCCCTAATCTGCCGCTCCGTACACCGCCACAACCTAGATTATCCCTATGTACCCCTAATCTGCTGCCCCTAACACCGCCGACCCCTATGTTATATTTATTAACCCCTAATCTGCCTCCCCCACTATCGCTGACCCCTGCATATTATTATTAACCCCTAATCTGCCGCTCCGTACACCGCCGCAACCTACGTTATCCTTATGTACCCCTAATCTGCTGCCCCTAACACCGTCAACCCCTATATTATATTTATTAACCCCTAATCTGCCGCCCCCAACGTCGCCTCCACCTACCTACAATAATTAACCTCTAATCTGCCGACCGGATCTCACCGCTACTCTAATAAATGTATTAACCCCTAAAGCTAAGTCTAACCCTAACACCCCCTAAATTAAATATAATTTAAATCTAACTAAATAAACTAACTCATTAAATAAATTATTCCTATTTAAAGCTAAATACTTACCTGTAAAATAAACCCTAATATAGTTACAATATAAATTATAATTATATTGTAGCTATTTTAGTATTAATATTTATTTTACAGGCAACTTTGTATTTATTTTAACCAGGCACAATAGCTATTAAATAGTTAATAACTATTTAATAGTCACCTAGTTAAAATAATTACAAAATTACCTGTAAAATAAATCCTAACCTAAGTTACAATTAAACCTAACACTACACTATCAATAAATAAATTAAATAAACTACATACAATTATCTACAATTAAACCTAACACTACACTATCAATAAATTAATTAAATACAAATACCTACAAATAAATACAATGAAATAAACTAACTAAAGTACAAAAAATAAAAAAGAACTAAGTTACAAAAAATAAAAAAATATTTACAAACATTAGAAAAATATTACAACAATGTTAAACTAATTAAACCTACTCTAAGCCCCCTAATAAAATAAGAAAGACCCCAAAATAAAAAAATGCCCTACCCTATTCTAAAATTAAAATAGAAAAGCTCTTTTACCTTACCAGCCCTGAAAAGGGCCCTTTGCGGGGCATGCCCCAAAGAATTCAGCTCTTTTGCCTGTAAAAAAAAACCATACAATACCCCCCCAACATTACAACCCACCACCCACATACCCCTAATCTAACCCAAACCCCCCTTAAATAAACCTAACACTAAGCCCCTAAAGATCTTCCTACCTTATCTTCACCACGCCGTTCACCAATCGATCCAGAAGAGCCTCCTATGTCTTGATCCAAGCCCAAGCGGGGGCTGAAGAAGTTCATGATCCGGCTGAAGTCTTCATCCAAGCGGGAGCTGAAGAGGTCCATGATCCGGCTGAAGTCTTCTATCAAGTAGCATATTCAGTCTTCTTTCTTCCGGATCCATGTTCATCCCGCCGACGCGGAACATCCATCTTCACCGACGACTTCCCGACGAATGACGGTTCCTTTAAGGGACGTCATCCAAGATGGCGTCCCTCGAATTCCGATTGGCTGATAGGATTCTATCAGCCAATCGGAATTAAGGTAGGAAAATTCTGATTGGCTGATGGAATCAGCCAATCAGAATCAAGTTCAATCCGATTGGCTGATCCGATCAGCCAATCAGATTGAGCTCGCATTCTATTGGCTGTTCCGATCAGCCAATAGAATGCAAGCTCAATCTGATTGGCTGATCGGATCAGCCAATCGGATTGAACTTGATTCTGATTGGATGATTCCATCAGCCAATCAGAATTTTCTTACCTTAATTCTGATTGGGTGATAGAATCCTATCAGCCAATCGGAATTCAAGGGACGCCATCTTGGATGACGTCCCTTAAAGGAACCGTCATTCGTCGGGAAGTCGCCGGTGAAGAGGGATGTTCCACGTCGGCGGGATGAACATGGATCCGGAAGAAAGAAGATTGAAGATGCCGCTTGATAGAAGACTTCAGCCCGATCATGGACCTCTTCAGCTCCCGCTTGGATGAAGACTTCAGCCCGATCATGGACCTCTTCAGCTCCCGCTTGGATGAAGACTTCAGTTGGATCATGGACATCTTCAGCCCCCCGCTTGGGCTTGGATCAAGACATCGGAAGAGCTCTTCTGGATTGATCGGTGAACCCGGCGTGGTGAAGACAAGGTAGGGAGATCTTCAAGGGCTTAGTGTTAGGTTAATTTAAGGGGGGTTTGGGTTAGATTAGGGGTATGTGGGTGGTGGGTTGTAATGTTGGGGGAGGGGTATTGTATGTTTTTTTTACAGGCAAAAGAGCTGAATTCTTTGGGGCATGCCCCGCAAAGGGCCCTTTTCAGGGCTGGTAAGGTAAAAGAGCTTTTCTATTTTAATTTTAGAATAGGGTAGGGCATTTTTTTATTTTTGGGGTCTTTGTTATTTTATTAGGGGGCTTAGAGTAGGTGTAATTAGTTTAAAATTGTTGTAATATTTTTCTAATGTTTGTAAATATTTTTTTTATTTTTTGTACTTTAGTTAGTTTATTTAATTGTATTTATTTGTAGGTATTGTATTTAATTAATTTATTGATAGTGTAGTGTTAGGTTTAATTGTAGATAATTGTAGGTAGTTTATTTAATTTATTTATTGATAGTGTAGTGTTAGGTTTAATTGTAACTTAGGTTAGGATTTATTTTACAGGTAATTTTGTAATTATTTTAACTAGGTAGCTATTAAATAGTTATTAACTATTTAATAGCTATTGTACCTGGTTAAAATAAATACAAAGTTGCCGCCAGTAGAATAAATATTAATCCTAAAATAGCTACAATATAATTATAATTTATATTGTAGCTATATTAGGGTTTATTTTACAGGTAAGTATTTAGCTTTAAATAGGAATAATTTATTTAATAAGAGTTAATTTATTTCGTTAGATAAAAATTATATTTAACTTAGGGGGTGTTAGGGTTAGGGTTAGAATTAGCTTTAGGGGTTAAAAAATGTATTAGAGTAGCGGTAAGCTCCAGTCGGCAGATTAGGGGTTAATGCTTGAAGTTAGGTGTCGGCGATGTTAGGGAGGGCAGATTAGGGGTTAATACTATTTATTATAGGGTTATTGAGGCGGGAGTGAGGCGGATTAGGGGTTAATACATTTATTATAGTAGTGGTGCGGTCCGGTCGGCAGATTAGGGGTTAATAAGTGTAGGAAGGTGGCGGCGACGTTGGGGGCGGCAGATTAGGGGTTAATAAATATTATGTAGGTGTCGGCGGTATTAGGGGCAGCAGATTAGGGGTACATAGGGATAACGTAGGTGGCGGCGGTGTACGGAGCGGCAGATTAGGGGTTAAAAAAATTTAATAGAGTGGCGGCGATGTGGGGGGGCCTCGGTTTAGGGGTACATAGGTAGTTTATGGGTGTTAGTGTACTTTATAGCACAGTACTTAAGAGCTTTATAAACCGGCGTTAGCCAAGAAAGCTCTTAACTACTGACTTTTTTCTGCGGCTGGAGTCTTGTCGTTAGATTTCTAACGCTCACTTCAGCCAAGACTCTAAATACCGGCGTTAGGAAGATCCCATTGAAAAGATAGGATACGCAATTGGCGTAAGGGGATCTGCGGTATGGAAAAGTCGTGGCTGCAAAGTGAGCGTTAGACCCTTTCCTGACAGACTCCAAATACAAGCGGGCGGTAAAAACCAGCGTTAGTAGCCTCTAACGCTGGTTTTGACGGCTACCGCCAAACTCTAAATCTAGGCCATAGTTTGTTATTGCAAAGAAAAGGTTATCTGTTAAAAACTTTTTGTATTATTTTATTTTTGAAATTATTTCTCATGGATTCAGATGTAAAACAAATCTTTACGAACAGGTTGTCATTCAACCTATGGTTACTGACCTTCACTAAGTCACTTAGACATATGTTTATTCAGTTTATGGCATCATTAGATAAGCATTATAAAACATTTCAATGACACATATAGATAGAAACATTGTGCTTATTTCACAAAACACCAAAGGCTTAAACTCTGCACAGAAAAGAGCTATGGCCCTTTTAGATCTCGCCAAGAGGAAGGGGAATGTTTTGTTCTTACAAGAGACTCATTTTTTAAAAACCAAATAACCGAAATAATTTGGGAATCAGTACACCCAACATTTTCATAGTTCAGCTACTACAAAAAAAATTGGAGTAAGTATATTGCTTCATAGAGATATTCCTTTCAAGCATATACAAACAAATAGAGATTTGGAAGGAAGATTTCTGGGAGTATTCAGCCTCCTATTTGGTATTCCGACAACCCTAGTTAATTTATATGCCCCAAACTCCAAACAAAGGCAGTTCTTCAGGAAGTCATTTAATAGAATATTGGACATAACAAAAGGAGTGCTAATTGTGGGGGGAGATTTTAACCTACCACTTAACCCAACCATAGACACCTCAAACTTAAGCAGAAACACATCAAACAAAACTACTAGGTGTCTAGGTAAAATGATGAAGGAACACAATCTACACGACATATGGAGGCTTCTACACACGGAAAAGAGAGATTACACATTTTTCTCTCATCCCCATCACACTTATAGCAGAATTGATTACACACTCACAAACGCTGATGGCCTAGCGCTCACACGCTCATCTAGAATCTCTCATACCAGCTGGTCTGATCATTCAGCAGTTATCACACAATTTAAATGGCCAAATCTCCCAATACACCCTTATACTTAGAAGCTAGATGATACATTATTAGACTCAAAAATACTCCTTGAATAAACCACAAAATCACTCACTGAATACTTTACCTTTAATTCTCTAGAAGAAAGCAATCCATATATGGTATGGGAAGCACATAAATGTTACATGAGGGGGGAGTTCATCAAGATAAAGGCACACATCAATAAAAAGGCTAGACAACAATATTTAACTCTATCCCAAAACCTAGCAAAGACAGAATCTGCTCACAAACAAAATCCCAATGACACACATGTGTACACACAATTGCAAAAAACATAATTTATGTAAGAACTTACCTGATAAATTCATTTCTTTCATATTAGCAAGAGTCCATGAGCTAGTGACGTATGGGATATACATTCCTACCAGGAGGGGCAAAGTTTCCCAAACCTCAAAATGCCTATAAATACACCCCTCACCACACCCACAAATCAGTTTAACGAATAGCCAAGAAGTGGGGTGATAAGAAAAAAGTGCGAAAGCATAAAAAATAAGGAATTGGAATAATTGTGCTTTATACAAAAAAATCATAACGACCACAAAAAAGGGTGGGCCTCATGGACTCTTGCTAATATGAAAGAAATGAATTTATCAGGTAAGTTCTTACATAAATTATGTTTTCTTTCATGTAATTAGCAAGAGTCCATGAGCTAGTGACGTATGGGATAATGACTACCCAAGATGTGGATCTTTCCACGCAAGAGTCACTAGAGAGGGAGGGATAAAATAAAGACAGCAAATTCCTGCTGAAAATAATCCACACCAAAAATAAAGTTTAAATGAAAACATAAGCAGAAGATTCAAACTGAAACAGCTGCCTGAAGTACTTTTCTACCAAAAACTGCTTCAGAAGAAGAAAACATATCAAAATGGTAGAATTTAGTAAAAGTATGCAAAGAAGACCAAGTTGCTGCTTTGCAAATTTGATCAACCGAAGCTTCATTCCTAAACGCCCAGGAAGTAGAAACTGACCTAGTAGAATGAGCTGTAATCCTCTGAGGCGGAGTTATACCCGACTCAACATAGGCATGATGAATTAAAGATTTCAACCAAGATGCCAAAGAAATGGCAGAAGCTTTCTGGCCTTTTCTAGAACCGGAAAAGATGACAAATAGACTAGAAGTCTTTCGGAAAGTCTTAGTAGCTTCAACATAATAAAAGCTCTAACAACATCCAAAGAATGCAATGATTTCTCCTTAGAATTCTTAGGATTAAGGCAAAATGAAGGAACTACAATTTCTCTACTAATGTTGTTGGAATTCACAACCTTAGGTAAAAATTTAAAAGAAGTTCGCAACACTGCCTTATCCTGATGAAAAATCAGAAAAGGAGACTCACAAGAAAGAGCAGACAATTCAGAGACTCTTCTGGCAGAAGAGATGGCCAAAAGGAACAAAACTTTCCAAGAAAGTAATTTAATGTCCAATGAATGCATAGGTTCAAACGGAGGAGCTTGAAGAGCCCCCAGAACCAAATTCAAACTCCAAGGAGGAGAAATTGACTTAATGACAGGTTTAATACGAACCAAGGCTTGTACAAAACAATGAATATCAGGAAGATTAGCAATCTTTCTGTGAAAAAGAACAGAAAGAGCAGAGATTTGACCTTTCAAGGAACTTGCGGACAAACCTTTATCTAAACCATCCTGAAGAAACTGTAAAATTCTCGGGATTCTAAAAGAATGCCAGGAAAAATGATGAGAAGGACACCAAGAAATATAAGTCTTCCAGACTCTATAATATATCTCTCTAGATACAGATTTACGAGCCTGTAACATAGTATTAATCACAGAGTCAGAGCAAACCTCTTTTGGTCTTAACGGAAGAGTCCACGGTTGGCAAGAGGCCATCCGGACAAGATCCGCATACCAAAACCTGTGAGGCCATGCTGGAGCTACCAGCAGAACAAACGAGCATTCCTTCAGAATCTTGGAGATTACTCTGGGAAGAAGAACTAGAGGCGGAAAGATATAGGCAGGATGATACTTCCAAGGAAGTGATAATGCATCCACTGCCTCCGCCTGAGGATCCCGGGATCTGGACAGATACCTGGGAAGTTTCTTGTTTAGATGAGAAGCCATCAGATCTATTTCTGGAAGTTCCCACATTTGAACAATCTGAAGAAATACCTCTGGGTGAAGAGACCATTCGCCCGGATGCAACGTTTGGCGACTGAGATAATCCGCTTCCCAATTGTCTATTCCTGGAATATGAACCGCAGAGATTAGACAGGAGCTGGATTCCACCCAAACCAGAATTCGAGATACTTCTTTCATAGCCAGAGGACTGTGAGTCCCTCCTTGATGATTGATGTATGCCACAGTTGTGACATTGTCTGTCTGAAAACAAATGAACGATTCTCTCTTCAGAAGAGGCCAAGACTGAAGAGCTCTGAAAATTGCACGGAGTTCCAAAATATTGATCGGTAATCTCACCTCCTGAGATTCCCAAACCCCTTGTGCTGTCAGAGACCCCCACACAGCTCCCCAACCTGTAAGACTTGCATCTGTTGAAATTACAGTCCAGGTCGGAAGAACAAAAGAAGCCCCCTGAACTAAACAATGGTGATCTGTCCACCACGTCAGAGAGTGTCGTACAATCGGTTTTAAAGATATTAATTGAGATATCTTTGTGTAATCCCTGCACCACTGGTTCAGCATACAGAGCTGAAGAGGCCGCATGTGAAAACGAGCAAAGGGGATCGCGTCCGATGCCGCAGTCATAAGACCTAGAATTTCCATGCATAAGGCTACCGAAGGGAAAGATTGTGACTGAAGGTTTCGACAAGCTGATATCAACTTTAGATGTCTCTTGTCTATCAAAGATAGAGTCATGGATACTAAATCTATCTGAAAACCTAAAAAGGTTACCTAAGTCTGAGGAATCAATGAACTTTTTGGTAAATTGATCCTCCAACCATGATGTTGAAGAAACAACACAAGTCGATTCGAATGAGATTCTGCTAAATATGAAGACTGAGCAAGTACCAAGATATCGTCCAAATAAGGAATACCACAATACCCTGTTCTCTGATTACAGACAGAAGGGCACCGAGAACCTTCGTAAAAAATTCTTGGAGCTGTAGCTAGGCCAAACGGCAGAGCCACAAACTGGTAATGCTTATCTAGGAGAGAGAATCTCAGAAACTGATAGTGATCTGGATGAATCGGAATATGCAGATATGCATCCTGTAAATCTATAGTAGACATATAATGCCCTTGTTGAACAAAAGGCAGGATAGTCCTTACAGTTACCATTTTGAATGTTGGTATCCTTACATAACGATTCAATATTTTTAGATCCAGAACTGGTCTGAAGGAATTTTCCTTCTTTGGTACAATGAAGAGATTTGAATAAAACCCCAGTCCCTGTTCCAGAACTGGAACTGGCAAAATTACTCCAGTCAACTCTAGATCTGAAACACATTTCAGAAATGCTTGAGCCTTCGCTGGGTTTACTGGGACACGGGAAAGAAAAAATCTCTTTGCAGGAGGCCTTATCTTGAAGCCAATTCTGTACCCTTCTGAAACAATGTTCTGAATCCAAAGATTGTGAACGGAATTGATCCAAATTTCTTAGAAAAAACGTAATCTGCCCCCTACCAGCTGAGCTGGAATGAGGGTCGCACCTTCATGTGGACTTAGGAGCTGGCTTTGATTTTCTAAAAGGCTTGGATTTATTCCAGACTGGAGATGGTTTCCAAACTGATACCGCTCCTGAGGATGAAGGATCAGGTTTTTGTTCCTTGTTGTGACAAAAGGAATGAAAACGATCATTACCCTGGAAAGAAAGGGAAAGCAGAGTAGACTTAGAAGACATAACAGCATTCCAATTCTTAAGCCATAAAGCTCTTCTAGCTAAAATAGCTAGAGACATATACCTGACATCAACTCTAATGATATCAAAGATGGCATTACAAATAAAATTATTAGCATGTTGAAGAATAAAAATGCTATGAGAATTATGATCTCTTACTTGTTGCGCTAAAGCTTCTAACCAAAAGATGAAGCTGCAGCAACATCCGCTAAAGATATAGCAGGTCTAAGAAGATTACCTGAACACAAGTAAGCTTTTCTTAGAAAGGATTCAATTTTCCTATCTAAAGGATCCTTAAGGAAGTACCATCTGCCGTAGGAATAGTACGCTTAACAAGAGTAGAGACAGCCCCATCAACTTTAGGGATTTTGTCCCAAAACTCTAATCTGTCAGATGGCA
The DNA here is from genome assembly GCF_027579735.1 of Bombina bombina. Taxonomy (NCBI): domain Eukaryota; kingdom Metazoa; phylum Chordata; class Amphibia; order Anura; family Bombinatoridae; genus Bombina; species Bombina bombina. Next base: position 223,167,663 of record NC_069500.1, read on the forward strand.
CAGGATATAATTGCTTAAAACGTTTAGAAGGAGTAAATGAATTACCCAAATTATTCCATTCCCTGGAAATTACTTCAGAAATAGCACTAGGGACAGGAAAAACTTCTGGAATAACTACAGGAGATTTAAAAACCTTATCTAAACGTTTAGATTTAGTATCAAGAGGACCAGAATCCTCAATTTCTAATGCAATTAGGACTTCTTTAAGTAAAGAACGAATAAATTTCATTTTAAATAAATATGAAGATTTATCAGCATCAACCTCTGAGACAGAATCCTCTGAACCAGAAGAACCATTATCAGAATCAGAATGATGATGTTCATTTAAAAATTCATCTGAAAAATGAGAAGTTTTAAAAGACTTTTTACATTTACTAGAAGGAGGAATAACAGACATAGCCTTCTTAATGGATTTAAAAACAAAATCTCTTATGTTATCAGGAACACTCTGAGTATTAGATGTTGACAGAACAGCAACAGGTAATGTAACAGTACTTAAAGGAAATATTATCTGCATAAACAGTTTGTCATGACAAAACAGTACAAACAACAGCTGGAGGAACAGATACCATAAGTTTACAGTAGATACACTTAGCTTTGGTAGCTCCAGCCCCAGGCAGGGATATTCCAGAAGTATCTTCTGACTCAGCTTCAACGTGGGACATCTTGCAATATGTAATAGAAAAAACAACATATAAAGCAAAATTGATCAAATTCCTTAAATGACAGTTTCAGGAATGGGAAAAAAATGCCAGTGAATAAGCTTCTAGCAACCAGAAGCAAAAAATCAATGAGACTTAAATAATGTGGAGACAAAAGTGACGCCCATATTTTTTCACGCCAAAAAAGACGCCCACATTATTTGGCGCCTAAATGCTTTTGGCGCCAAAAATGACGCCACATCCGGAACGCCGACACTTTTGGCGCAAAAGAACGTCAAAAATGACGCAACTTTCGGCGACACGTATGACACCGGAAACAGAAAATAATTTTTGCGCCAATAAAGTCTGCGCCAAGAATGACGCAATAAAATGAAGCATTTCAATATGCATTATCCCAAATATGAAACTGACTGTCTGAAATAAGGAATGTTGAACATCCTGAGTCAAGGCAAATAAATGTTTGAATACATATATTTAGAACTTTATATAAAAAGTGCCCAACCATAGCTTAGAGTGTCACAGAAAATAAGACTTACTTACCCCAGGACACTCATCTACATGTTGTAGAAAGCCAAACCAGTACTGAAACGAGAATCAGTAGAGGAAATGGTATATATAAGAGTATATCGTCGATCTGAAAAGGGAGGTAAGAGATGAATCTCTACGACCGATAACAGAGAACCTATGAAATAGACCCCGTAGAAGGAGATCACTGCATTCAAATAGGCAATACTCTCCTCACATCCCTCTGACATTCACTGCACGCTGAGAGGAAAACCGGGCTCCAACCTGCTGCGGAGCGCATATCAACATAGAATCTAGCACAAACTTACTTCACCACCACCTGACGACGTATTATTAACACTTACATCCCCCATTAGCTCCTTAAAAGATCTTAAAACTGAATGCGACACATTTGGAGTACTATCATTCTATAAAATAAACACTACTAAAACAGAGCTATTGAGCATAGGGATGCAAGAAGATGAAATCGGAAAGATTAAAACTACATATGGCTTTTCAATCCAACATAAATCTATTAAATACTTAGGAATCCAAATAGCTAAAACCCCACAATATCTATTTTCACTAAATTAGCAAAAACTCCTTAGAGAATTACAAATGTACTTTAGTGATTGGAACCCGAAGCATCTCTCCTGGATGGGCCGTATCCACTCCTTTAAAATGACCATGCTACCAAAAATACTCTACCTTTTTCAAACCTTACCCATACCAGTGCCTGAGACATATATTAGGACTCTACAAAGTCTCACTTTCGAATTCATTTGGCACAATAAACAGCCTAGATGTAATACCTTGCTTCCAGGTATTCCTCTGAAATGTACTGGTATGGGTTATTCCTGCTTTTTAATACTGGGGTTTAATAAGATCACAATATGCAGAACTAAATTCTATAATATTGGTGTGTATCACAATGGGATAATATGTCGCCACTATTGAGAGGGAATGGTAACAAGTTTACCCGTTGTGAATATGTAGCAGTTATTATAGGATTGAATGAAGTCAGAGGAGATACTGATAAAGTATTCCTTTAACCATAAACTCTTTGTGAGAAAGAGCACTAACTGTTAGTTTCTCTGGATGACTAGTGTTGTAGTAAATGTCCTTTACTTGGTTTTGTATCAACCTTCTTTCCCTCCACTACTGAACAGTAGAGATAGCTCACTGTTACGTCAGAGTGAGGAGAAGCTTCAGTTATCCGGTGTCCGTTATGCTCACAGAGCTCCATGATCAGGCTTGGCGGTACTGACAGCCGCGTCTGTGTTGCGGTTAGCGCCCACTGTTACGTCACAGGGGGAGTGAATGCGGAACTCCGGTCTCCGTGTTAGTTACGGAGCAGTGCTTACGGTTAAGATTGGCGTTGAAGTGAAAACATAATTTATGTAAGAACTTACCTGATAAATTCATTTCTTTCATATTAGCAAGAGTCCATGAGCTAGTGACGTATGGGATATACATTCCTACGAGGAGGGGCAAAGTTTCCCAAACCTCAAAATGCCTACAAATACACCCCTCACCACACCCACAAATCAGTTTAACGAATAGCCAAGAAGTGGGGTGATAAGAAAAAAAGTGCGAAAGCATAAAAAATAAGGAATTGGAATAATTGTGCTTTATACAAAAAATCAAAAACCACCACAAAAAGGGTGGGCCTCATGGACTCTTGCTAATATGAAAGAAATAAATTTATCAGGTAAGTTCTTGCATAAATTATGTTTTCTTTCATGTAATTAGCAAGAGTCCATGAGCTAGTGACGTATGGGATAATGACTACCCAAGATGTGGATCTTTCCACGCAAGAGTCACTAGAGAGGGAGGGATAAAATAAAGACAGCCAATTCCTGCTGAAAATAATCCACACCCAAAATAAAGTTTAATGAAAACATAAGCAGAAGATTCAAACTGAAACCGCTGCCTGAAGTACTTTTCTACCAAAAACTGCTTCAGAAGAAGAAAATACATAAAAATGGTAGAATTTAGTAAAAGTATGCAAAGAAGACCAAGTTGCTGCTTTGCAAATCTGATCAACCGAAGCTTCATTCCTAAACGCCCAGGAAGTAGAAACTGACCTAGTAGAATGAGCTGTAATCCTTTGAGGCGGAGTTTTACCCGACTCGACATAGGCATGATGAATTAAAGATTTCAACCAAGATGCCAAAGAAATGGCAGAAGCTTTCTGACCTTTTCTGGAACCGGAAAAGATGACAAATAGACTAGAAGTCTTTCGGAAAGACTTAGTAGCTTCAACATAATATTTCAAAGCTCTAACAACATCCAAAGAATGCAACAATTTCTCCTTAGAATTCTTAGGATTAGGACATAATGAAGGAACCACAATTTCTCTACTAATGTTGTTGGAATTCACAACCTTAGGTAAAAATTCAAAAGAAGTTCGCAACACCGCCTTATCCTGGTGAAAAATCAGAAAAGGAAATTCACAAGAAAGAGCAGATAATTCAGAGACTCTTCTGGCAGAAGAGATGGCCAAAAGGAACAAAACTTTCCAAGAAAGTAATTTAATGTCCAATGAATGCATGGGTTCAAAAGGAGGAGCTTGAAGAGCCCCCAGAACCAAATTCAAACTCCAAGGAGGAGAAATAGACTTAATGACAGGTTTTATACGAACCAAAGCTTGTACAAAACAATGAATATCAGGAAGATTAGCAATCTTTCTGTGAAAAAGAACAGAAAGAGCAGTGATTTGTCCTTTCAAGGAACTTGCGGACAAACCTTTATCTAAACCATCCTGAAGAAACTGTAAAATTCTCGGAATTCTAAAAGAATGCCAGGAAAAATGATGAGAAAGACACCAAGAAATATAAGTCTTCCAGACTCTATAATATATCTCTCTAGATACAGATTTACGAGCCTGTAACATAGTATTAATCACAGAGTCAGAGAAACCTCTTTGACCAAGAATCAAGCGTTCAATCTCCATACCTTTAAATTTAAGGATTTGAGATCCTGATGGAAAAAAGGACCTTGCGACAGAAGGTCTGGTCTTAACGGAAGAGTCCACGGTCGGCAAGAGGCCATCCGGACAAGATCCGCATACCAAAACCTGTGAGGCCATGCTGGAGCTACCAGCAGAACAAACGAGCATTCCTTCAGAATCTTGGAGATTACTTTTGGAAGAAGAACTAGAGATATAGGCAGGATGATACTTCCAAGGAAGTGATAATGCATCCACTGCCTCCGCCTGAGGATCCCGGGATCTGGACAGATACCTGGGAAGTTTCTTGTTTAGATGAGAAGCCATCAGATCTATTTCTGGAAGTTCCCACATTTGAACAATCTGAAGAAATACCTCTGGGTGAAGAGACCATTCGCCCGGATGCAACGTTTGGCGACTGAGATAATCCGCTTCCCAATTGTCTATACCTGGGATATGAACCGCAGAGATTAGACAGGAGCTGGATTCCGCCCAAACCAGAATTCGAGATACTTCTTTCATAGCCAAAGGACTGTGAGTACCCCCCTGATGATTGATGTATGCCACAGCTGTGACATTGTCTGTCTGAAAACAAATGAACGATTCTCTCTTCAGAAGAGGCCAAGACTGAAGAGCTCTGAAAATTGCACAGAGTTCCAAAATATTGATCGGCAATCTCACCTCCTGAGATTCCCAAACCCCTTGTGCCGTCAGAGACCCCCACACAGCTCCCCAACCTGTAAGACTTGCATCTGTTGAAATTACAGTCCAGGTCGGAAGAACAAAAGAAGCCCCCTGAACTAAACGATGGTGATCTGTCCACCACGTCAGAGAGTGTCGTACAATCGGCTTTAAAGATATTAATTGAGATATCTTTGTGTAATCCCTGCACCATTGGTTCAGCATACAGAGCTGAAGAGGTCGCATGTGAAAACGAGCAAAGGGGATCGCGTCTGATGCAGCAGTCATAAGACCTAGAATTTCCATGCATAAGGCTACCGAAGGGAATGATTGTGACTGAAGGTTTCGACAAGCTGAAATCAATTTTAGACGTCTCTTGTCTGTCAAAGACAGAGTCATGGACACTGAATCTATCTGGAAACCCAAAAAGGTTACCCGTGACTGAGGAATCAATGAACTTTTTAGTGAATTGATCCTCCAACCATGATCTTGAAGAAACAACACAAGTCGATTCGTATGAGATTCTGCTAAATGTGAAGACTGAGCAAGTACAAAGATATCGTCCAAATAAGGAAATACCACAATACCCTGTTCTCTGATTACAGACAGAAGGTCACCGAGAACCTTTGTAAAAATTCTTGGAGCTGTAGCTAGGCCAAACGGCAGAGCCACAAACTGGTAATGCTTGTCCAGGAAAGAGAATCTCAGAAACTGATAGTGAGCTGGATGAATCGGAATATGCAGATATGCATCCTGTAAATCTATTGCAGACATATAATGCCCTTGCTGAACAAAAGGCAGGATAGTCCTTACAGTTACCATTTTGAATGTTGGTATCCTTACATAACGATTCAATATTTTTAGATCCAGAACTGGTCTGAAGGAATTCTCCTTCTTTGGTACAATGAAGAGATTCAAATAAAACCCCAGCCCCTGTTCCAGAACTGGAACTGGCATAATTACCCCAGCCAACTCTAGATCTGAAACACATTTCAGAAATGCTTGAGCTTTCACTGGGTTTACTGGGACACGGGAAAGAAAAAATCTCTTTGCAGGAGGTCTTATCTTGAAACCAATTCTGTACCCTTCTGAAACAATGTTCTGAATCCAAAGATTGTGAACAGAATTGATCCAAATTTCATTGAAAAAACGTAATCTGCCCCCTACCAGCTGGGCTGGAATGAGGGCCGCACCTTCATGTGGACTTAGAAGCTGGCTTTGCTTTTCTAGAAGGCTTGGATTTATTCCAGACTGGAGATGGTTTCCAAACTGAAACTGCTCCTGAGGATGAAGGATCAGGCTTTTGTTCTTTGTTGAAACGAAAGGAACGAAAACGATTATTAGCCCTGTTTTTACCCTTAGATTTTTTTATCCTGTGGTAAAAAAGTTCCTTTCCCACCAGTAACAGTTGAGATAATAGAATCCAACTGAGAACCAAATAATTTATTACCCTGGAAAGAAAGGGAAAGTAGAGTTGATTTAGAAGACATATCAGCATTCCAAGTTTTAAGCCATAAAGCTCTTCTAGCTAAAATAGCTAGAGACATAAACCTGACATCAACTCTGATAATATCAAAAATGGCATCACAGATAAAATTATTAGCATGTTGAAGAAGAATAATAATATTATGAGAATCATGATCTGTTACTTGTTGCGCTAAAGTTTCCAACCAAAAAGTTGAAGCTGCAGCAACATCAGCCAATGATATAGCAGGTCTAAGAAGATTACCTGAACACAGATAAGCTTTTCTTAGAAAGGATTCAATTTTCCTATCTAAAGGATCCTTAAAGGAAGTACCATCTGCCGTAGGAATAGTAGTACGTTTAGCAAGGGTAGAAATAGCCCCATCAACTTTAGGGATTTTGTCCCAAAACTCTAATCTGTCGGACGGTACAGGATATAATTGCTTAAAACGTTTAGAAGGAGTAAATGAATTACCCAAATTATTCCATTCTCTGGAAATTACTTCAGAAATAGCACCAGGAACAGGAAAAACCTCTGGAATAACCACAGGAGATGTAAAGACCTTGTCTAAACGTTTAGATTTAGTATCAAGAGGACCAGAATCCTCAATTTCTAATGCAATTAGGACTTCTTTAAGTAAAGAACGGATAAATTCCATTTTAAATAAATATGACGATTTATCAGCATCAACCTCTGAGACAGATTCCTCTGTATCAGAAGAATCATAAGAATCAGAATGATGATGTTCATTTAAAAATTCATCTGTATAAAGAGAAGTTTTAAAAGACTTTTTATGTTTACCAGAAGGAGGAATAACAGACATAGCCTTCTTAATGGATTCAGAAACAAAATCTCTTATGTTATCAGGAACACTCTGACCATTAGATGTTGATGGAACTGCAACAGGTAATGGTACTTTACTAAAGGAAATATTTTCTGCATTAACAAGTTTGTCATGACATTTAATACAAACAACAGCTGGAGGAACAACTACCAAAAGTTTACAGCAGATACACTTAGCTTTGGTAGTTCCAGCACCAGGCAGCGATTTTCCAGTAGTATCTTCTGACTCAGTTGCAACGTGGGACATCTTGCAATATGTAATAGAAAAAACAACATATAAAGCAAAATTGATCAAATTCCTTAAATGACAGTTTCAGGAATGGGAAAAAATGCCAGTGAACAAGCTTCTAGCAACCAGAAGCAATAAATAATGAGACTTAAATAAAGTGGAGACAAAATTGACGCCCACATTATTTGGCGGCTAAATGCTATTAGCGCCAAAAATGACGCCACATCCGGAACGCCGACATTTTTGGCGCGAAAAACGTCAAAAATGACGCAACTTCCGGCGACACGTATGACGCCGGAAACAAAAAAAATTTTCTCGCCAAGAAAGTCCGCGCCAAGAATGACGCAATAAAATGAAGCATTTTCAGCCCCCGCGAGCCTAATAGCCCACAGGGAAAAAGTCACATTTTAAGGTAAGAAAAAAATGATTGATTCAAATGCATTATCCCAAATATGAAACTGACTGTTTGAAATAAGGAAATGTTGAACATCCTGAGTCAAGGCAAATAAATGTTTGAATACATATATTTAGAACTTTATAAAAAAGTGCCCAACCATAGCTTTAGAGTGTCACAGAAAATAAGACTTACTTACCCCAGGACACTCATCTACATGTTGTAGAAAGCCAAACCAGTACTGAAACGAAAATCAGCAGAGGTAATGGTATATATATATAAGAGTATATCGTCGATCTGAAAAGGGAGGTAAGAGATGAATCTCTACGACTGATAACAGAGAACCTATGAAATAGACCCCGTAGAAGGAGATCATTGAATTCAAACAGGCAATACTCTCCTCACATCCCTCTGACATTCACTGCACGCTGAGAGGAAAACCGGGCTCCAACCTGCTGCGGAGCGCATATCAACGTAGAATCTAGCACAAACTTACTTCACCACCTCCATAGGAGGCAAAGTTTGTAAAACTGATTTGTGGGTGTGGTGAGGGGTGTATTTGTAGGCATTTTGAGGTTTGGGAAACTTTGCCCCTCCTGGTAGGAATGTATATCCCATACGTCACTAGCTCATGGACTCTTGCTAATTACATGAAAGAAATCTGTATACAGCATAAGTTGTTTCACTCACAGTGGTGAATCCTGCTTGTTCTTTTTTGTGGTAGTCAGCGGTTCCGTTGCTTTAGGAGTTTGAGAAAAACAACAGCGTTGTAGTTGAATGAGGGGTAATCTCCAAAGTTTGTCTTTGTAAATCTCAGTCTGAGAAAGCTGATGAAAAGTCCGTTAGGAATCAAACTCTGATTAGGAGAGGAGCTCAGAATTACTTGCTGCTACAATACACAAGGTTGCTAACAAATTGCTAAGCACCTGTTTGCAGGTGCGGTGAGGATTTGTAGTGTGTGGAGAAGGGCTTAGCTTAAAGGGACAGACCTGACATCACCCCCTCTTCAAGCAAGTGGTCCCAACACTTGAGGTCCAGGACGATCAGGGTAACGGCGGTGAAACTGTGCAACCAGTCTGGGGGCGTTTAGATTAGCAGACGGTTCCCAGGAGTTATCCTCATTCGAGTAACCCTTCCACTGTACCAAGTATTCCAGGCAACCTTTGTTGTATCGAGAATCCAAGATATTTTTAACCTCATATTCATCCACTGGTGGCAATACTGGAGAAGGAGGTATAATTGGTGTAGTCACTCTCATGAGCCCTGCCGGTTTTAATAAGGAGACATGGAATGTGGGGTGTATTCGCAGGCTAGGTGGGAGATCTAAAGTAACAGCGTTTTGGTTGACAACCTTAAGGATTGGAAAAGGTCCTAGGAAGAGACTACCAAATTTTTTAGTAGGAACCTGTAGACGAAGGTTTTTGGAGGACAACCAAGCATGATCTCCAACCTTATACTCTGGGGGTGATCTACGTCGTAGGTTGTAGTAACGTTTCTGTGACTCTTGGGAGCGTTGTATATTCTGGCGTAGGATATTGAATGTCTCCTTGAGGGTATTGGTGTACTCATCTACGAGAGGTGAGGATGAGATGGTTGAGTCAGAAAATGAAAAAGTCGGGTGGAAGCCATAATTCGCATAAAAAGGGGTCTGGAGTTCATTGAGTCATTATAGGCGAACTCTGCCAGTGGTAAGAGTTTTGCCCAATCTGTCTGGTGTTGGCCACAAAAACAACGAATGTATTGCTCGAGCCATTGATTTACCCTCTCAGTCTGGCCATTCGTTTGTGGGTGGAAGAAGGTGCTGTAGCGATGTTGGATCTGTAGGAGATGACATAACTGCCTCCAGAACCTGGAGGTAAACTGGGTGCCACGGTCTGATGTTAGGATGGGTGGTACTCCATGTAGGCGAACAATATGTTGTAGGAACAGGTCAGCTGTTTCGGATGAAGTTGGCAACTTAGAGTAAGGGATGAAATGGGCCATTTTGCTGAATAGGTCGACTACAACGAGTATTGTATTAAACTTTTCCGACTTGGGGAGGTCCACGATGAAGTCAAGACCTACATGCTGCCAGGGCTTTTGTTGTATTTGTATGGGCATAAGGTACCCGTAAGGTTTGTTGGTTTCGTATTTGGAACTTGCACAGATTGAACAACCACGTATGTAATCCGCTATAGTTTTTTTCATTTGTGGCCACCAAAAACTTCTGGAAATCTTTTCATGTGTTCTTTGAACTCCCTGATGACCAGCTCCTGGTGTGTCATGGTAACACTGTAAGATACTGAGCCGTGATGAGGGAGATACGTATCTTTGGTCACCATGGTAATATAACCCATCGGAATGTTTTTGTAAACAGTATTGCGTGATCTCATTGTGATCAATGGTGGTATCGTCAAGCGGTATATGAAGTGAAGAGGTAGTTGCTATGAATCGTTCAGGAGGGATGATTTGGCCCATTTGAGGAACGTTCGCTGGTGGCAGATCTTTTCTGGACAAAGCGTCAGCCTTCCCATTAAGTTTTGCAGGTCTGTATGTGATAGTAAAATTAAATCGTGTGAAGAACAAACTCCATCTCGCTTGACGTGAGGAGAGAGTTTTACTTGTCTGTAAATACTCTAAGTTTTTATGGTCCGTTATTATCTGTATGGGTTCTTCAGTGCCTTCTAGTAAGTGTCTCCAGTGTTCTAGGGATTTCCTGATGGCTAATAGTTCTTTCTCCCCGATGGGGTAATTAGATTCAGCTGGAGACAAAACTTTTGAGAAGTAAGCGATGGGATGGATAGGAGAAGTGGAGCTAGGTCGTTGGGACAGAATGGCTCCAATGCCATAGTCCGAAGAATCCACTTCTAGTATATATGGTAGAGTGGGGTCAGGATAGCGTAATAATGGAGCTGTAGTGAAAAGTGTCTTGAGATGATCAAACGCTTTCTGGGCATCTGTATTCCAGGAGAAATGAGAGACGGTTCCAGTTAGGCTTGTTAGAGGTTTCGCTATTTGTGAGAAATTCTTGATGAACTTTCTATAATAGTTTGCGAAACCCAAGAATCGCTGTAATTCTTTCTTGGTTTTTGGCTCTCGCCAGTTCTTTACGCTTTGTACCTTTGTCTCCTCCATTTTTATACCCTCTGGACTGATATAATATCCGAGGAATGACAGATGTGTTACATGAAACAGGCATTTTTCCGGTTTGGCGTAGAGGTGATGATCTCTGAGTCTTGCTAATACGGAGCGAACATGTGTGACATGTTCCTGGAGATTGTTGGAAAATATGAGAATATCGTCAAGATATATGACCATGCAGATGTCGAGCAAATCTCTGAAAATATCGTTGACAAAATGCTGAAAAGTTGCAGGGGCGTTGCAGAGCCCAAACGGCATTACGAGATATTCGTATAACCCATACCTGGTCCTGAAAGCGGTGAGCCATTCGTCACCTTTGCGTATTCTGACTAGATTGTAGGCTCCGCATAGGTCGAGTTTAGTGTAGATTGTGGCTTGGTGAATTCTTTCAATGAGCTCTGGTATGAGGGGAAGTGGGTAGCGTTTTTTTATTGTTTTTTTATTCAATTCACGATAGTCGATGATGGGTCTTAGTGACTTGTCTTTGTTGCGTACAAAAAATATGCCGGCTCCAGCAGGTGATGTCGATGGACGAATGAAGCCTTTTTTTAAGTTTTCTTCAAGGTAATTTTTTAAGTGATCCAACTCAGGTTTGCTGAGGGGATAGAGATGTCCAAAGGGAATGGTTGCCCCAGGTTGTAATTCAATAGGACAATCATATTGTCTGTGAGGTGGTAATGCTTCAGCCTGTTTTTTACTGAAGACGTCTGCGAAGTCTGCATACTCTGCAGGTAAACTCGGTCCTTCATCACTGATGTTGAGAAGAGTCTCCATGCCGGCATAGCAGGTCTTGGAGCAGTATGCAGAATTGAAAGTGACATGGAGAGCTTTCCAATCTATCGAGGGTTGATGTAGTTGTAGCCAAGTTAAACCTAAGACTATCGGGAAAAGAGGTGAGGGAATTACATCTAGTGTTAAGTATTCACTGTGACCATTGGCAGTTTGTACCAATAGGGGTATCGTTTGGTGTGTGATAGGCCCAGTTTTGATTGCTGTACCATCAATAAGACGAATATAGACAGGGTTTTGCTTACACACAATAGGTATCTTGTTTATTTTTACAAGGTTTACATCTATATAACTGTTTGTGGCTCCCGAGTCGATAATTGCTTCAGTGTTGACTCTCTGTTGGTGCCACTGTAGAGATAAAAGTACATGGCAGTAAGTGGGTTTAGGTGAGGTGGCAGTATGAACAGTACTGATTGAACACTTACGTCTCTTCATCTTGACAAGAAGTGGACAATCCTTAACAGCATGTGATGGATTTGCACAATACATGCAAAGCATCTGACTCCTTCTGCGGTTCCTTTCTTGGGGAGTGATGGGTCCTCTGATAACCCCCAAATCCATTGGTTCATCAGAGGTTCTTTGGGTTGAGATCTGTTGTGGGTTGGATGGAGGCTGTCTTGTTGAAGTCTCAGAGTGGTATCGCTCAACCTTTCTCTCTCTTAACCTCCTATCTATCTGTATAACAAGCTTCATCAGTGCTTCAAGGCTATTTGGAATCTCTAACCTTGCCAATTCATCTTTTAGTTGGTCTGAAAGGCCTAAGCGAAACTGATTTCTCAGAGCGATCGCATTCCACTGCGAGTCAGTGCCATACTGCTTGAACTCTGTGATGTACTCTTCGACTGGCCTGCGACTTTGTCTGAGAGCCCTCATCTTAGCCTCTGCAGTCAGTTGTATGTCACTGTCTTGGTATAGTTCATCCATAGTGGTATAGAAACTTTGTAGTGAGGAGAGGATGGGATCGTTGTTCTCATAACATGTGTCTGCCCAGACTCGGGGTTCACCCCTTAAAAATGAAACAATCATCAGGACTCTTATCCGGTCTGAATGATATGTTTTTAGTTTAAGTGTGAAGAGTAAATTGCAGGCATTTTTGAACTGCTGGTATGATTTCCTGTTACCTGCAAAGGTCTCAGGTAGAGAGACCTGTGGTTCAGGTGGGAGGTCCTTGTGTACTAATGTCTCTTTTATAATACCTCTCAAAGTTTGGTTCTCTAGTTGAAGCTCTCTGAGACCTTGGGATAATTGGTCCACCTTCTGTGAAAGATTGTAAACGAACGGAGGTAGTTCTGCTGGATCCATTATTAAGGCTTAGCAATATGTAATACCTTGCTTCCAGGTATTCCTCTGAAATGTACTGGTATGGGTTATTCCTGCTTTTTAATACTGGGGTTTAATAAGATCACAATATGCAGAACTAAATTCTATAATATTGGTGTGTATCACAATGGGATAATATGTCGCCACTATTGAGAGGGAATGGTAAAAAGTTTACCCGTTGTGAATATGTAGCAGTTATTATAGGATTGAATGAAGTCAGAGGAGATACTGATAAAGTATTCCTTTAACCATAAACTCTTTGTGAGAAAGAGCACTAACTGTTAGTTTCTCTGGATGACTAGTGTTGTAGTAAATGTCCTTTACTTGGTTTTGTATCAACCTTCTTACCCTCCGCTACTGAACAGTAGAGATAGCTCACTGTTACGTCACAGTGAGGAGAAGCTTCAGTTATCCGGTGTCCGTTATGCTCACAGAGCTCCGTGATCAGGCTTGGCGGTACTGACAGCAGCGTCTGTGTTGCGGTTAGCGCCCACTGTTACGTCACAGGGGGAGTGAATGCGGAACTCCGGTCTCCGTGTTAGTTACGGAGTAGTGCTTACGGTTAAGATTGGCGTTGAAGTGAAATCTGTATACAGCATAAGTTGTTTCACTCACAGTGGTGAATCCTGCTTGTTCTTTTTTGTGGTAGTCAGCGGTTCCGTTGCTTTAGGAGTTTGAGAAAAACAACAGCGTTGTAGTTGAATGAGGGGTAATCTCCAAAGTTTGTCTTTGTAAATCTCAGTCTGAGAAAGCTGATGAAAAGTCCGTTAGGAATCAAACTCTGATTAGGAGAGGAGCTCAGAATTACTTGCTGCTACAATACACAAGGTTGCTAACAAATTGCTAAGCACCTGTTTGCAGGTACGGTGAGGATTTGTAGTGTGTGGAGGAGGGCTTAGCTTAAAGGGACAGACCTGACACTAGACTAGCTAAGACTTATATGTTTCGAGACCAAGATAACGGGGGACTGGGGGTCCCGAACCTATCTTACTATAGGATTGCCACACATCTGACTAGAATAATAGATTGGAGCAAGCACACTGAGCATAAAGAGTGGGTGGAACTAGAACATAAATTAGCGGAATGTACAGCTTTAAGCTGTGTTTGTTGGTTACATAAAAAGAAGCGATACCTCTCCCCAACATCTTCTAGCATTATTTTAGAAACATTTAACACTTGGGACAAATTGTTTAGAGGAGCGACAACATTTTCCAGCATTCCTTCCCCGCTTACTCCACTTCTGTCAAATCCTGATCTTCCAGCATTACAAGCAAAAAATGAAACTACCACCGCTTCCATACATTCTCTACTCCCAGTCTACACAATATTAAACAAGGGGAAACTACTACCTGAAGCAGAGGTGAGATATAGAATGCCAATGTTAGAACACAATAGGTACTCATATCTTCAAATGTCACACTATATACAAAGTAACACGAATAGATCAGACCTTACTAGACACCTATCTCCTTTTGAGACCATATGCCACTCCCAAAGTCCTACTAAAAGGGGCCTCTCACTATCCTATAGGATTCTGCTAGATCTCCACACAAAACCCCTCCTAATATATTAAATATACTAAAAATTGGGAAACGGAGCTCAGTATTATAATCACTCCCAAAGAATGGCAAACTATATTCAAACATATGTGAAAATCTCCTCGATGAGTATTACAGAAACGAACATGAAGATATTAAAGGATTACTTTCTGTTATAATTTTTAAGCCAAACAACTAACATATTAAAGTTAATAAACATTAATTAAAACCTACTGACCTATATTTTCTCCAAAACGAAGTTTCATAACGTTATAAAAGTTATATCTTTTATTCCCCGATGATGTCACGTTATCCTGCCCACTATTTTCAGCACTGTGCGTTCAAAATACTTAAACCAATGAAATTGTGTTTAAAGCGCCATTTTGAAACCTAGGTATTGTAAACGGATTGGTACAGAGCAAAGGATACCCACGGAGTGGGTTTGGAAAACAATTAAATTTGCAGACAAGATTTCTGATATACGGTAGAGATATGTTAATGAAATGCTATTGGTAAAAAGCGTATTTGGGGTAGTTAGTAACAGGCATAGAAAATATTTACTTACAGTGGCCCTTTAACTAGATGATACCTATATCCTGTAAGATTAAATAAAATGTTTCCACATACTAGCAAGCTATGCTGGAGAGGTTGTGGGCAAGATGGGACCCTGGCACATATATGGTGATTAGGTGTAATTCTTTTTCTTTCATGTAATTGGCAAGAGTCCATGAGCTAGTAACGTATGGGATATACAATCCTACCAGGAGGGGCAAAGTTTCCCAAACCTCAAAATGCCTATAAATACAGCCCTCACCACACGCACAATTCTGTTTTACAAACTTTGCCTCCTATGGAGGTGGTAAAGTAAGTTTGTGCTGGATTTCTATGATTTCTTCTATGATAAGCACTTCTAAGCATTCTGAAGCCCAATTCCCCCCGAGTACATTGTTTGTCAGAGGGATGTGAAGGGAGTATCACCTTTTGTTTTTATGGTTTTCCTTGCGGGAAATCTTTTTAAAGGTTCTCTGTTATCAGTCATAGGGATTCATCTCCTACCTCCCTTTTTAGATCGACGATATACTCTTATATACCATTACCTCTGCTGATACTTTTTCAGTACTGGTTTGGCTATCTGCTATATGTGGATGGGTGTCTTTCGGTAAGTATGTTTTCATTATTTAAGACACTCTCAGCTATGGTTTGGTGCTTTATGTATTAATATAAAGTTTTAAATATATGTATACTACATATATTTGCCATGAGTCAGGTCTATGTGTATTTCCCTTTTGCAGTCTAAACAGTTTCAGTATAGGAATCATGTTTGGGAAGTTTATTTAAACTTTTTTTCTTACCTGGGGTTCAGTCTTTTTCTAATTTGACTTTCATTTTTTCGCGGGCAAATCTAGGCTTGTAAGGGCGCAAAATACTGATTTTTATTGCGTCCTTTTTGGCGCGAAGTTACTCCCTTGATGGCAAAAATTTCATAATTTCCTGCGTCGTTGTTGACGCTAGTTGTTTTGGCGCAAAATCGCGTTTGCTATGACGCGAGTTGTGTCATCTCCTGGTTTTAGTTTTGCACCAAATTTTAACTTGTTTTTGCGTGATGTGTCATACTTGGCGCCAAATTTTTGTTACTTTACCCCTCTCCCTCTATTGCTCGCTGTTTTCATGAACATTGAAAGCTATTATGCCTGCTTTTATTTTTCTCTACTGAAACTGTTACATTGTGGAAATTGAATGTTTTGCCTAATGTTATTTATCATTTTCTGTTACATTGTGCAAGATGTCTCATTCTGATCCTGACGTTACTGTTGAAACTATGATGCCTTGGAACACAATTCTATAACGGTAAGTGTGTTCTTTTCATCTTTTTAGCTTTTGTTATTTCTTCAGCTCAATTATGTGGCATTTATCTATAATGTTTTATGCTAGCAATGTTTCTACATGTATGTTAACATTCATGCACTTGAATTCATCTGC